>NW_027189131.1:3832827-3914279 GCF_040958095.1 Procambarus clarkii
CAGTAGCTGGCATAACTAGTATGCTTTAACCCACTACGCCATCAGACCTTACAAAAGAAGTAGATAGTTCGAGATATATATATCTCAAACATCTCTACCTCCCGAAGGCACCAGATGAGTGAGGGGTCAGTCTGCAATTTTCGTCAAGCCACTGTCAATGTGAGAGAACTCGTGTCCAGCTTATAAGCCTATACTTGCATAAACCACAAGTGAAGATAAACAATCTTTGGACAACACCCACCAGTGGGACTCGAACCCAGAAAGCACAACTACCTTCCAGTAGCTGGCATAACTAGTATGCTTTAACCCACTACGCCATCAGACCTTACAAAAGAAGTAGATAGTTCGAGATATATATATCTCAAACATCTCTACCTCCCGAAGGCACCAGATGAGTGAGGGGTCAGTCTGCAATTTTCGTCAAGCCACTGTCAATGTGAGAGAACTCGTGTCCAGCTTATAAGCCTATACTTGCATAAACCACAAGTGAAGATAAACAATCTTTGGACAACACCCACCAGTGGGACTCGAACCCAGAAAGCACAACTACCTTCCAGTAGCTGGCATAACTAGTATGCTTTAACCCACTACGCCATCAGACCTTACAAAAGAAGTAGATAGTTCGAGATATATATATCTCAAACATCTCTACCTCCCGAAGGCACCAGATGAGTGAGGGGTCAGTCTGCAATTTTCGTCAAGCCACTGTCAATGTGAGAGAACTCGTGTCCAGCTTATAAGCCTATACTTGCATAAACCACAAGTGAAGATAAACAATCTTTGGACAACACCCACCAGTGGGACTCGAACCCAGAAAGCACAACTACCTTCCAGTAGCTGGCATAACTAGTATGCTTTAACCCACTACGCCATCAGACCTTACAAAAGAAGTAGATAGTTCGAGATATATATATCTCAAACATCTCTACCTCCCGAAGGCACCAGATGAGTGAGGGGTCAGTCTGCAATTTTCGTCAAGCCACTGTCAATGTGAGAGAACTCGTGTCCAGCTTATAAGCCTATACTTGCATAAACCACAAGTGAAGATAAACAATCTTTGGACAACACCCACCAGTGGGACTCGAACCCAGAAAGCACAACTACCTTCCAGTAGCTGGCATAACTAGTATGCTTTAACCCACTACGCCATCAGACCTTACAAAAGAAGTAGATAGTTCGAGATATATATATCTCAAACATCTCTACCTCCCGAAGGCACCAGATGAGTGAGGGGTCAGTCTGCAATTTTCGTCAAGCCACTGTCAATGTGAGAGAACTCGTGTCCAGCTTATAAGCCTATACTTGCATAAACCACAAGTGAAGATAAACAATCTTTGGACAACACCCACCAGTGGGACTCGAACCCAGAAAGCACAACTACCTTCCAGTAGCTGGCATAACTAGTATGCTTTAACCCACTACGCCATCAGACCTTACAAAAGAAGTAGATAGTTCGAGATATATATATCTCAAACATCTCTACCTCCCGAAGGCACCAGATGAGTGAGGGGTCAGTCTGCAATTTTCGTCAAGCCACTGTCAATGTGAGAGAACTCGTGTCCAGCTTATAAGCCTATACTTGCATAAACCACAAGTGAAGATAAACAATCTTTGGACAACACCCACCAGTGGGACTCGAACCCAGAAAGCACAACTACCTTCCAGTAGCTGGCATAACTAGTATGCTTTAACCCACTACGCCATCAGACCTTACAAAAGAAGTAGATAGTTCGAGATATATATATCTCAAACATCTCTACCTCCCGAAGGCACCAGATGAGTGAGGGGTCAGTCTGCAATTTTCGTCAAGCCACTGTCAATGTGAGAGAACTCGTGTCCAGCTTATAAGCCTATACTTGCATAAACCACAAGTGAAGATAAACAATCTTTGGACAACACCCACCAGTGGGACTCGAACCCAGAAAGCACAACTACCTTCCAGTAGCTGGCATAACTAGTATGCTTTAACCCACTACGCCATCAGACCTTACAAAAGAAGTAGATAGTTCGAGATATATATATCTCAAACATCTCTACCTCCCGAAGGCACCAGATGAGTGAGGGGTCAGTCTGCAATTTTCGTCAAGCCACTGTCAATGTGAGAGAACTCGTGTCCAGCTTATAAGCCTATACTTGCATAAACCACAAGTGAAGATAAACAATCTTTGGACAACACCCACCAGTGGGACTCGAACCCAGAAAGCACAACTACCTTCCAGTAGCTGGCATAACTAGTATGCTTTAACCCACTACGCCATCAGACCTTACAAAAGAAGTAGATAGTTCGAGATATATATATCTCAAACATCTCTACCTCCCGAAGGCACCAGATGAGTGAGGGGTCAGTCTGCAATTTTCGTCAAGCCACTGTCAATGTGAGAGAACTCGTGTCCAGCTTATAAGCCTATACTTGCATAAACCACAAGTGAAGATAAACAATCTTTGGACAACACCCACCAGTGGGACTCGAACCCAGAAAGCACAACTACCTTCCAGTAGCTGGCATAACTAGTATGCTTTAACCCACTACGCCATCAGACCTTACAAAAGAAGTAGATAGTTCGAGATATATATATCTCAAACATCTCTACCTCCCGAAGGCACCAGATGAGTGAGGGGTCAGTCTGCAATTTTCGTCAAGCCACTGTCAATGTGAGAGAACTCGTGTCCAGCTTATAAGCCTATACTTGCATAAACCACAAGTGAAGATAAACAATCTTTGGACAACACCCACCAGTGGGACTCGAACCCAGAAAGCACAACTACCTTCCAGTAGCTGGCATAACTAGTATGCTTTAACCCACTACGCCATCAGACCTTACAAAAGAAGTAGATAGTTCGAGATATATATATCTCAAACATCTCTACCTCCCGAAGGCACCAGATGAGTGAGGGGTCAGTCTGCAATTTTCGTCAAGCCACTGTCAATGTGAGAGAACTCGTGTCCAGCTTATAAGCCTATACTTGCATAAACCACAAGTGAAGATAAACAATCTTTGGACAACACCCACCAGTGGGACTCGAACCCAGAAAGCACAACTACCTTCCAGTAGCTGGCATAACTAGTATGCTTTAACCCACTACGCCATCAGACCTTACAAAAGAAGTAGATAGTTCGAGATATATATATCTCAAACATCTCTACCTCCCGAAGGCACCAGATGAGTGAGGGGTCAGTCTGCAATTTTCGTCAAGCCACTGTCAATGTGAGAGAACTCGTGTCCAGCTTATAAGCCTATACTTGCATAAACCACAAGTGAAGATAAACAATCTTTGGACAACACCCACCAGTGGGACTCGAACCCAGAAAGCACAACTACCTTCCAGTAGCTGGCATAACTAGTATGCTTTAACCCACTACGCCATCAGACCTTACAAAAGAAGTAGATAGTTCGAGATATATATATCTCAAACATCTCTACCTCCCGAAGGCACCAGATGAGTGAGGGGTCAGTCTGCAATTTTCGTCAAGCCACTGTCAATGTGAGAGAACTCGTGTCCAGCTTATAAGCCTATACTTGCATAAACCACAAGTGAAGATAAACAATCTTTGGACAACACCCACCAGTGGGACTCGAACCCAGAAAGCACAACTACCTTCCAGTAGCTGGCATAACTAGTATGCCAGCTACTATGCATACATAACTATCAACTAGCATACATAACTATGTATGCTAGTTGAGATATATATATCTCGAACTATCTACTTCTTTTGTAAGGTCTGATGGCGTAGTGGGTTAAAGCATACTAGTTATGCCAGCTACTGGAAGGTAGTTGTGCTTTCTGGGTTCGAGTCCCACTGGTGGGTGTTGTCCAAAGATTGTTTATCTTCACTTGTGGTTTATGCAAGTATAGGCTTATAAGCTGGACACGAGTTCTCTCACATTGACAGTGGCTTGACGAAAATTGCAGACTGACCCCTCACTCATCTGGTGCCTTCGGGAGGTAGAGATGTTTGAGATATATATATCTCGAACTATCTACTTCTTTTGTAAGGTCTGATGGCGTAGTGGGTTAAAGCATACTAGTTATGCCAGCTACTGGAAGGTAGTTGTGCTTTCTGGGTTCGAGTCCCACTGGTGGGTGTTGTCCAAAGATTGTTTATCTTCACTTGTGGTTTATGCAAGTATAGGCTTATAAGCTGGACACGAGTTCTCTCACATTGACAGTGGCTTGACGAAAATTGCAGACTGACCCCTCACTCATCTGGTGCCTTCGGGAGGTAGAGATGTTTGAGATATATATATCTCGAACTATCTACTTCTTTTGTAAGGTCTGATGGCGTAGTGGGTTAAAGCATACTAGTTATGCCAGCTACTGGAAGGTAGTTGTGCTTTCTGGGTTCGAGTCCCACTGGTGGGTGTTGTCCAAAGATTGTTTATCTTCACTTGTGGTTTATGCAAGTATAGGCTTATAAGCTGGACACGAGTTCTCTCACATTGACAGTGGCTTGACGAAAATTGCAGACTGACCCCTCACTCATCTGGTGCCTTCGGGAGGTAGAGATGTTTGAGATATATATATCTCGAACTATCTACTTCTTTTGTAAGGTCTGATGGCGTAGTGGGTTAAAGCATACTAGTTATGCCAGCTACTGGAAGGTAGTTGTGCTTTCTGGGTTCGAGTCCCACTGGTGGGTGTTGTCCAAAGATTGTTTATCTTCACTTGTGGTTTATGCAAGTATAGGCTTATAAGCTGGACACGAGTTCTCTCACATTGACAGTGGCTTGACGAAAATTGCAGACTGACCCCTCACTCATCTGGTGCCTTCGGGAGGTAGAGATGTTTGAGATATATATATCTCGAACTATCTACTTCTTTTGTAAGGTCTGATGGCGTAGTGGGTTAAAGCATACTAGTTATGCCAGCTACTGGAAGGTAGTTGTGCTTTCTGGGTTCGAGTCCCACTGGTGGGTGTTGTCCAAAGATTGTTTATCTTCACTTGTGGTTTATGCAAGTATAGGCTTATAAGCTGGACACGAGTTCTCTCACATTGACAGTGGCTTGACGAAAATTGCAGACTGACCCCTCACTCATCTGGTGCCTTCGGGAGGTAGAGATGTTTGAGATATATATATCTCGAACTATCTACTTCTTTTGTAAGGTCTGATGGCGTAGTGGGTTAAAGCATACTAGTTATGCCAGCTACTGGAAGGTAGTTGTGCTTTCTGGGTTCGAGTCCCACTGGTGGGTGTTGTCCAAAGATTGTTTATCTTCACTTGTGGTTTATGCAAGTATAGGCTTATAAGCTGGACACGAGTTCTCTCACATTGACAGTGGCTTGACGAAAATTGCAGACTGACCCCTCACTCATCTGGTGCCTTCGGGAGGTAGAGATGTTTGAGATATATATATCTCGAACTATCTACTTCTTTTGTAAGGTCTGATGGCGTAGTGGGTTAAAGCATACTAGTTATGCCAGCTACTGGAAGGTAGTTGTGCTTTCTGGGTTCGAGTCCCACTGGTGGGTGTTGTCCAAAGATTGTATATATATATATATATATATATATATATATATATATATATATATATATATATATATATATATATATATATATATATATATATATATATATATATATATATACATATATATATATATACATATATATATATATACATATATATATATATACATATATATATATATATACATATATATATATATATATATATATATATATATATATATATATATATATATATATACATATATATATATATACATATATATATACATATATATATATACATATATATATATATATATATATATATATATATATATATATATATATATATATACATATATATATATATATATATATATATATATATATATATGTATATATATATATGTATATATATATGTATATATATATATATGTATATATATATATATATATATATATATATATATATATATATATATATATATATATACATATATATATATATACATATATATATACATATATATATATACATATATATATATATATATATATATATATATATATATATATATATATATACATATATATATATATATATACATATATATATATATACATATATATATATACATATATATATACATATATATATATATATATATATATATATATATATATATATATATATATATATATATATATATATATATATATATATATATATATATATATATATATATATTTTGGTAGGAGTCTTTCCTGTAGACATATATTATTAAATATGACAGAAAAAGTAAGATTAATAATTCTAACACGAATTTTCTCAATCTTTCGTACATTACGCTTCACTGTTGGAGGTAAATCAAAAATCAATTCTCCAAAATTCATTTTTATTTCTAGTCTGACGCGACACGGGCGCGTTTCGTAAAACTTATTACATTTTCAAAGACTTTAGTTCACAAATACACAACTGATTAGAACTTACGTATCTCCGATTTTATATCTACATTTGAGTGAGGTGGGAGGGGTGATGTGGCATCAACACAAGACAGAACAAGAGGGGATATTAATAGGGTATTAAAAGTATCAACACAAGACAGAACACAAACAATGGGTATTGAATAGAAGTGTTTGTAGAAAGCCTATTGGTCCATATTTCTTGATGCTTCTATATTGGAGCGGATTCTTGAGGTGGGTAGAATATAGTTGTGCAATAATTGGCTGTTGATTGCTGGTGTTGACTTCTTGATGTGTAGTGCCTCGCAAACGTCAAGCCGCCTGCTATCGCTGTATCTATCGATGATTTCTGTGTTGTTTACTAGGATTTCTCTGGCGATGGTTTGGTTGTGGGAAGAGATTATATGTTCCTTAACCACTGCACTGCGCAAAGCGCCTTTAGGCGCTCAGAGAGTTGTGCTTTTTGTTTTTTAATTTGGCTATATTTTAATGTTTTTTAATGTTTTCATTACAATTTTTGTTTTGAAATGGAAATAGTTGACTTTGGAAACATTTTGACATTAAATTTACCTGAACATTTGTAAAAATAACAAAAATATGTCCTTGTCAATTGCACCAAGACGTTTTTGCCGAAAATAGGTGAGCAGTGCAAGGGTTAATGGAGCCCTGTTGCTTATGCATCGTTAAACGCCCAGAAAGAGATGTTGTTGTCTTGCCTATATACTGGGTTTTTTGGGGCTTACAGTCCCCAAGTGGGCATTTGAAGGCATAGACGACGTTAGTCTCTTTTAAAGCGTTCTGTTTTGTGTCTGGAGAGTTTCTCATGAGTAGGCTGGCCGTTTTTCTGGTTTTATAGTAAATCGTCAGTTGTATCCTCTGATTTTTGTCTGTAGGGATAACGTTTCTATTAACAATATCTTTCAGGACCCTTTCCTCCGTTTTATGAGCTGTGGAAAAGAAGTTCATGTAAAATACTCTAATAGGGGGTATAGGTGTTGTGTTAGTTGTCTCTTCAGAGGTTGCATGGCTTTTCACTTTCCTTCTTATGATGTCTTCGATGAAATTTATTGCAGAAGGAGGAAAGAATCGAGGCAACTACAGAAGCACCATACTGTCCCCCGAGCTTAAAGCGGCAGCTAAAAGCCTTCGTGAGAACAAGGAGATAGTTGTCAGGAGAGGTGACAAGTCGCCAATATATGTCATTCTTAAAAAAGACGAATATCTGGCGAAAATGAACATCATACTCTCTGACCAAACTAAGTTCCAAAGGGTAACGAAGGACACTACAGCCGAATTAAAAGCAAAGGTCAACAAACTGATCGAAACTGTGAACGCCAAGAAATCCGGACTCCACCTGCCAAAGATCATTGGGGAATATAAACCTGGATATGCGTATGGAAATGTCAAGACGCACAAGCCTGGAAACCCACTTCGGCCAATCATTAGCCAGATACCCACACCCACGTACAGACTGGCGAAGCGACTCAACGGCCTGCTGACTCCTTATGTTCCTTGCGCCTTCAGCCTGAAGTCTCCAAAGGAATTTGTTGACTTACTGCGGGGCACACGGGCCACAGGGATAAGAGCCTCGTTGGACGTAGAATCGCTGTTTACCAACGTACCTGTGGACGAGACAATCGGAATGATAGCCGACAGAGTGTATCGTGATCCAGCCTGTACTCCTCTTGACATGCCAGAAAATATTCTGAGGAAACTACTCCAAGCTTGTACTAAAGAGGCACCCTTCTTGAGCCCGGATGGGCACATGTATAAGCAAGTAGATGGGGTCGCCATGGGTTCTCCCCTAGGTGTCCTGTTTGCAAACTTCTACATGGGTACCATCGAGCAAAAAGTCTTAGTCGACATGAACTTGAAACCGGCCATATACTGCAGGTATGTTGACGACATTTTTACACAGGTACCTGATATCAGACATCTGCAGGAGCTGAAGGAGGCATTTGAGCAGAGTTCCGTGCTGCGTTTCACTTACGAGATGGAAAAGGATGGGAAGCTGCCCTTTCTAGATGTAACAGTCATGGAAAAGGGCGGAGGTTTCCACACTGCAGTCTACACTAAGGAAACAAACATAGGAATGTGCCTAAATGCCAACAGCGACTGCCCTGACAGGTACAAGAGGAGTGTTGTTAACGCATATGTCGACCGTGCTCTCAGCCACAGCTCAGAATGGAAGCAAGTCAACGAAGAACTCTGTAGGGTAAGGCAGGTCCTAGTCAATAACGGCTTCTCCAATGGTTTCATCGAAGACATCATAAGAAGGAAAGTGAAAAGCCATGCAACCTCTGAAGAGACAACTAACACAACACCTATACCCCCTATTAGAGTATTTTACATGAACTTCTTTTCCACAGCTCATAAAACGGAGGAAAGGGTCCTGAAAGATATTGTTAATAGAAACGTTATCCCTACAGACAAAAATCAGAGGATACAACTGACGATTTACTATAAAACCAGAAAAACGGCCAGCCTACTCATGAGAAACTCTCCAGACACAAAACAGAACGCTTTAAAAGAGACTAACGTCGTCTATGCCTTCAAATGCCCACTTGGGGACTGTAAGCTCCAAAAAACCCAGTATATAGGCAAGACAACAACATCTCTTTCTGGGCGTTTAACGATGCATAAGCAACAGGGCTCCATTAAGGAACATATAATCTCTTCCCACAACCAAACCATCGCCAGAGAAATCCTAGTAAACAACACAGAAATCATCGATAGATACAGCGATAGCAGGCGGCTTGACGTTTGCGAGGCACTACACATCAAGAAGTCAACACCAGCAATCAACAGCCAATTATTGCACAACTATATTCTACCCACCTCAAGAATCCGCTCCAATATAGAAGCATCAAGAAATATGGACCAATAGGCTTTCTACAAACACTTCTATTCAATACCCATTGTTTGTGTTCTGTCTTGTGTTAATGCCACATCACCCCTCCCACCTCACTCAAATGTAGATATAAAATCGGAGATACGTAAGTTCTAATCAGTTGTGTATTTGTGAACTAAAGTCTTTGAAAATGTAATAAGTTTTACGAAACGCGCCCGTGTCGCGTCAGACTAGAAATAAAAATGAATTTTGGAGAATTGATTTTTGATTTACCTCCAACAGTGAAGCGTAATGTACGAAAGATATATATATATGTATATATATATATATATATATATATATATATATATATATATATATATATATATATATATATATATATATATATATATATATATATATATATATATATATATATATATATATATATATATATAATATCCCCCTCCCTCCCATCTTGCTCTCTCTCTCTTCTCCTTCGTCTCTCTATTCTCTCTTCTTCTCTCTCTCATTCTTTCTCGATCTCTTTCTCTCTTCTCTTCCTCTCACTCTCTCTTCTCTCTCTCATCTCATTCTCTCTCCTCTTCCTCTTTCTCCTCCCGTTCTCTCTCTCTCTCTCTCCTTTCTCTCTCTCCCCTTCTCTCCTCTCTGGATCACTCGACCCTCGCTTTCCTCCCCTCTCTCTCTCCTTCTCTCTCTCTCACTTTCTCTCTCTCTTTCTTTTCTCTCTTTTCTCTCCTCTCTCTCTTCTCTCACCTCTTTTCTTGTCTATTTCTCTCTCTCCTTATATCTCTCTCTCTCTTATTCTTCTCTTTCCCTCTCTTCTTTATGCTCTTCTTTTCTCTCTTCTCACTTTTTCTGCTTCTTTCTTTCTCTCATCTTGTGTCTCTCTCGCTCTCTCTTTCTCCCTCTGTTCTCCTTCTGTCTTCCTCTCTCCTTTTTCTCTCTCTCTGATCTCTCTCTCCTCTCTCCTCTCTGTCTCCATCTTTCTAAATGCAATGAAGATAATTTTACCTAATAAATTTAACCTTTGCTCCAAAACGTTATATCATGACATATAAAAACGTTTTGACCTCACGTTTAAAGTCGTTTTTACAAATTCTCTAAATACGTATTTTAAACGTAATTTAAAACGTGCCCAAAACAATGAAAAGTCGTTTTTATGACGTTTTGAAAACGCGAAAATGTTTGGTGGGTTGTTCTTGTCGTAATTGATTTACGTGTAAGTATTGATCATTCTAGACCCCTGGAATATGTGGGTTCTTCAGACCTGCAGGCTACCTTTACTACACTTTCTGTCACGACAGCTCGAGATGAAGAATGATCTCCCACAACCTGGCTTGGAGACAAGGGGATCTGGCCAGCCCTCCATTCAGTGCTAGCAGCAACACAGACAGACAGGCTGACCGACCAACTTGTCTTCTTAAAAATTACGTCTGAATTTGGCTGTTTGTCCGTATGGCCGAAAATGGACGTAAATTGAAAATGAAAAATAGTTCAAAATAAATTTTAGATTTTTTCTTCCAAAACAGCAAGTTAAGTGTCCTCTGGTAGGTTAGGAGGGCAGGAAGTTCTCCTAAGGTTTCATAACGTCACGAAAATGGTCAGCAGAAAGTTTCCTCTCTTAACCTAACTGAGTAAGCCAGAGGACTCAAAACAGAAAACGGAACAGTACGTCACTTTCGTGAGCTGAATTAATTTCAAATTTGGTGAATTTTTGGTCATACGGGCAAACGCACGACAAGCTTACATAATTTTAAGAGGATGGGTTGGAGAGACAGACATACAGACAGACATTGCATTAGGAATAAAAGATTCAAAGAGATACAAAAAGACTGAAAGGGGCCAAGAGAGAGACGGTCAATGAGACATAAGAACAGGGAGAACAAGAATAATCACTACGTGTCCGGACTTACACGAAGAATGGGGAGGTGGTGGTAGTGTTCTGGGCCAATGGGCCCAGCGTGTGAACTGCCCATCCGCCTCCTTCCTTCTTCTCCTGCGTCCCTCTGCTGCTGCTTGTGCTACTGCTGCTGCTCCTCTCGCTCCCATCCTGGCTACTTTCCTGCTTCTGTCCGGGAAGGAGTAAAATTTATAGGATTAGCATCTACATATTTGTTCAATGTCAACCTATAATCTCGCATTCATAAGTTCTATTATGTTACTGTGAGTTGAAAGCCGTCCTCTCCTAATATTAGTGCTTTAAAATACAGTTATGTGTTCCAGCTGTGATTTTCTTGCCTTAGAGTTGTGGCTTTAGCGACAATATGAGAGATCCTGCAGTGTCCAGTACCCAGGATCTCACTCTTTGTCGCCTTCAGTGACTATTATTCTTGAATGGGCTCCTTATGACACCCATAACATGTGACTGAATGGCCTCATAAGTGACAATCTAAGCCTAATGTTAATGGTAGAGCGCCGTTGACCCCTTACATTTCTCCTATCAACCTCAACTGTATTATGATACCTTAGGAAGTTAATCACTTCCCTACAACCCGGTGCTAATACACAACACAACTTTCCCGTCGGCAAATGAGCCCCTTGCAACACGGGTGACCTTTATCAACTGGTTATAACCTTGGAACAATCAAAGATGATTCCTTCATCACGATTAACGTTATGTTAACAGGTAACTCATCCCCACCCATGGGTGCCTATTCCAGCTCTCCTCCTGACGTGGTCGACCTGACTATCCTTCCTAACCATGAGGTTGTGTCGCCCTCAAGGGGGGGGGGGATGTTAATGATCTTGTGAAAACTGATGTGGCAGGTGCTGACGTCAGCCCAGGAGCTACACGTCCCCTGGAGACCGATCTGTTCTGTCACGCTCGGATCCTGATTGTGTTACCTCCTGAAATATCTGGGGTGAAATGTTGCGCCCGTCCTCTGGGGTCTATCCTTTCACTAGTTTGGGCCAGCCTTGTCTCTTGAGATTGTGAGTGGTGGAGGAGACAGTGGGGGCTTCGAGGTGGGGTCCTCTGAGTGTGTGGGGGTGGAGACTTCAATGTGGGGTCCTTCGAGTGTGTGGGGGTGGAGACTTCAATGTGGGGTCCTTCGAGTGTGTGGGGGTGGAGACTTCAATGTGGGGTCCTTCGAGTGTGTGGGGGTGGAGACTTCAATGTAGGGTCCTTCGAGTGTGTGGGGGTGGAGACTTCAATATGGGGTCCTCCGAGTGTATGGGGAAGGAGACTTCAATGTGGGGTCCTCTGAGTGTGTGGGGGTAGAGACTTCAATGTGGGGTCCTCTGAGTGTGTGGGGGTGGAGACTTCAATGTGGGGTCCTTCGAGTGTGTGGGGGTGGAGACTTCAATGTGGGGTCCTTCGAGTGTGTGGGGGTGGAGACTTCAATATGGGGCCCTCCGAGTGTATGGGGAGGAGACTTCAATGTGGGGTCCTTCGAGTGTATGGGGGAGGAGACTTCAATGTGGGGTCCTCTGAGTGTGTGGGGGTGGAGACTTCAATGTGGGGTCCTTCGAGTGTGTGGGGGTTGAGACTTCAATATGGGGTCCTCCGAGTGTATGGGGGAGGAGACTTCAATGTGGGGTCCTCCGGGAGTGCAGGGGACGGGGGGGGGGGGAGTGGCATCAAGCTGGTGATCTCTGATCTACACGTTGACAAAGACATTTAATGGTCGTGATACTGAAATTTCGCTACCTAGCAGGTGAGTTCAATGGTGGCTCTCGTAGCCATATACTCGAGGACAGCTAATCATCACGCTGTTGACTATCTATATCTAATGCTATCAAACCAACTTATCTTAGTTTTTGGTTCTGTGGCCGATTACGTGTATTTTTAGTGCCTGTGTTGAGAAGGACGGGTTGTGTGTTGATGAGGACGGGTTGTGTGTTGATGAGGACGGGTTGTATGTTGATGAGGACGGGTTGTGTGTGGATAAGGACGGGTTGTATGTTGATGAGGACGGGTTGTGTGTGGATGAGGACGGGCTGTGTGTTGATGAGGACGGGTTGTGTGTTGATGAGGACGGGCTGTGTGTTGATGAGGACGGGCAGTGTGTTGATGAGGACGGGTTGTGTGTTGATGAGGACGGGTTGTGTGTTGATGAGGACGGGTTGTGTGTTGATGAGGACGGGTTGTGTGTTGATGAGGACGGGTTGTGTGTTGATGAGGACGGGTTGTGTGTTGATGAGGACGGGTTGTGTGTTGATGAGGACGGGTTGTGTGTTGATGAGGACGGGCTGTGTGTTGATGAGGACGGGTTGTGTGTTGATGAGGACGGGTTGTGTGTTGATGAGGACGGGTTGTGTGTTGATGAGGACGGGCTGTGTGTTGATGAGGACGGGCAGTGTGTTGATGAGGACGGGCTGTGTGTTGATGAGGACGGGTTGTGTGTTGATGAGGACGGGCTGTGTGTTGATGAGGACGGGCTGTGTGTTGATGAGGACGGGTTGTGTGTTGATGAGGACGGGCTGTGTACTCACCTAGTACTCACCTAGTTGTGTTTGCGGGGGTTGAGCTCTGGCTCTTTGGTCCCGCCTCTCAACCGTCAATCAACAGGTGTACAGATTCCTGAGCCTATCGGGCTCTGTCATATCTACACTTGAAACTGTGTATGGAGTCAGCCTCCACCACATCACTTCCTAATGCATTCCATTTGTCAACCACTCTGACACTAAAAAAGTTCTTTCTAATATCTCTGTGGCTCATTTGGGCACTCAGTTTCCACCTGTGTCCCCTAGTACGTGTGCCCCTTGTGTTAAATAGACTGTCTTTATCTACCCTATCAATCCCCTTCAGAATCTTGAATGTGGTGATCATGTCCCCCCTAACTCTTCTGTCTTCCAGCGAAGTGAGGTTTAATTCCCGTAGTCTCTCCTCGTAGCTCATATCTCTCAGCTCGGGTACTAGTCTGGTGGCAAACCTTTGAGGACGTGTGTGTGTTGATGAGGACGGGTTGTGTGTTGATGAGGACGGGCTGTGTGTTGATGAGGACGGGCTGTGTGTTGATGAGGACGGGCTGTGTGTGGATGAGGACGGGCTGTGTGTTGATGAGGACGGGCTGTGTGTTGATGAGGACGGGCTATGTGTTGATGAGGACGGGCAGTATGTTGATGAGGACGGACTGTGTGTTGATGAGGACGGGCTGTGTGTTGATGAGGACAGGCAGTATGTTGATGAGGACGGACTGTGTGTTGATGAGGACGGGCTGTGTGTTGATGAGGACGGGCAGTATGTTGATGAGGACGGACTGTGTGTTGATGAGGACGGGTTGTATGTTTATGAGGACGGGCAGTATGTTGATGAGGACGGACTGTGTGTTGATGAGGACGGGCTGTGTGTTGATGAGGACGGGCAGTATGTTGATGAGGACGGACTGTGTGTTGATGAGGACGGACTGTGTGTTGATGAGGACGGGCTGTGTGTGGATGAGGACGGGCTGTGTGTTGATGAGGACGGGCTGTGTGTGGATGAGGACGGGCTGTGTGTGGATGAGGACGGGCTGTGTGTGGATGAGGACGGGCTGTGTGTTGATGAGGACGGGCTGTGTGTTGATGAGGACGGGCAGTATGTTGATGAGGACGGACTGTGTGTTGATGAGGACGGACTGTGTGTTGATGAGGACGGGCTGTGTGTGGATGAGGACGGACTGTGTGTTGATGACGACGAGTTGTGGGTTGATGAGGACGGGCTGTGTGTGGATGAGGAGGGGCTGTGTGTTGATGAGGATGGGCTGTGTGTTGATGTGGACGGGCTGTGTGTTGATGAGGACGGGCTGTGTGTTGATGAGGACGGGCTGTGTGTTGATGAGGACGGGGTGTGTGTTGATGAGGACGGGCAGTATGTTGATGAGGACGGACTGTGTGTTGATGAGGACGGACTGTGTGTTGATGAGGACGGGCTGTGTGTTGATGAGGACGGGCTGTGTGTTGATGAGGATGGGCTGTGTGTTGATGTGGACGGGCTGTGTGTTGATGAGGACGGGCAGTATGTTGATGAGGACGGACTGTGTGTTGATGAGGACGGGCTGTGTGTTGATGAGGACGGGCTGTGTGTTGATGAGGACGGGCTGTGTGTTGATGAGGACGGGGTGTGTGTTGATGAGGACGGGCTGTGTGTTGATGAGGACGGGCTGTGTGTTGATGAGGACGGGCTGTGTGTTGATGAGGACGGACTGTGTGATGATGAGGACGAGCTGTGTGTTGATGACGACGAGTTGTGGGTTGATGAGGACGGGTTGTGTGTTGATGAGGACGGGTTGTGTGTTGATGAGGATGGGTTGTGTGTTGATGAGGACGGGTTGTGTGTTGATGAGGACGGGTTGTGTGTTGATGAGGACGGGCTGTGTGTTGATGAGGACGGGTTGTGTGTTGATGAGGACGGGCTGTGTGTTGATGAGGACAGGCTGTGTGTTGATGAGGACGGACTGTGTGTGGATGAGGACGGGTTGTGTGTTGATGAGGACGGGTTGTGAGTTGATGAGGACGGGCTGTGTGTTGATGAGGACGGGTTGTGAGTTGATGAGGACGGGCTGTGTGTTGATGAGGACGGGCAGTGTGTTGATGAGGACGGGTTGTGAGTTGATGAGGACGGGCTGTGTGTTGATGAGGACGGGTTGTGAGTTGATGAGGACGGGTTGTGAGTTGATGAGGACGGGCTGTGTGTTGATGAGGACGGGCTGTGTGTTGATGAGGACGGACTGTGTGTTGATGAGGACGGGTTGTGAGTTGATGAGGACGGGCTGTGTGTTGATGAGGACGGGCTGTGTGTTGATGAGGACGGGCTGTGTGTTGATGACGACGAGTTGTGGGTTGATGAGGACGGGCTGTGTGTTGATGAGGACGGGTTGTGAGTTGATGAGGACGGGCTGTGTGTTGATGAGGACGGGCAGTGTGTTGATGAGGACGGGTTGTGAGTTGATGAGGACGGGCTGTGTGTTGATGAGGACGGGTTGTGAGTTGATGAGGACGGGTTGTGAGTTGATGAGGACGGGCTGTGTGTTGATGAGGACGGACTGTGTGTTGATGAGGACGGGCTGTGTGTTGATGACGACGAGTTGTGGGTTGATGAGGACGGGCTGTGTGTTGATGAGGACGGGTTGTGAGTTGATGAGGACGGGCTGTGTGTTGATGAGGACGGGCAGTGTGTTGATGAGGACGGGTTGTGAGTTGATGAGGACGGGCTGTGTGTTGATGAGGACGGGTTGTGAGTTGATGAGGACGGGTTGTGAGTTGATGAGGACGGGCTGTGTGTTGATGAGGACGGGCTGTGTGTTGATGAGGACGGGCTGTGTGTTGATGACGACGAGTTGTGGGTTGATGAGGACGGGCTGTGTGTTGATGAGGACGGGTTGTGAGTTGATGAGGACGGGTTGTGAGTTGATGAGGACGGGCTGTGTGTTGATGAGGACGGGCTGTGTGTTGATGAGGACGGGCTGTGTGTTGATGAGGACGGGCTGTGTGTTGATGAGGACGGACTGTGTGTTGATGAGGACGGGCAGTGTGTTGATGAGGACGGGCTGTGTGTTGATGAGGACGGGCAGTGTGTTGATGAGGACGGGCTGTGTGTTGATGAGGACGGGGTGTGTGTTGATGAGGACGGGCTGTGTGTTGATGAGGACGGGCTGTGTGTTGATGAGGACAGGCAGTGTGTTGATGAGGACGGGCAGTGTGTTGATGAGGACGGGCTGTGTGTTGATGAGGACGGGCTGTGTGTTGATGAGGACGGGCTGTGTGTTGATGAGGACGGGCTGTGTGTTGATGAGGACGGGTTGGGTGTTGATGAGGACGGGTTGTGTGTTGATGAGGACGGGCAGTGTGTTGATGAGGACGGGTTGTGTGTTGATGAGGACGGGCTGTGTGTTGATGAGGACGGGCTGTGTGTTGATGAGGACGGACTGTGTGTTGATGAGGACGGGCTGTGTGTTGATGAGGACGGGCTGTGTGTTGATGAGGACGGGCAGTGTGTTGATGAGGACGGGCAGTGTGTTGATGAGGACGGACTGTGTGTTGATGAGGACGGGCAGTGTGTTGATGAGGACGGGCTGTGTGTTGATGAGGACGGGCTGTGTGTTGATGAGGACGGGCTGTGTGTTGATGAGGACGGGCTGTGTGTTGATGAGGACGGGTTGGGTGTTGATGAGGACGGGCTGTGTGTTGATGAGGACGGGCTGTGTGTTGATGAGGACGGGTTGTGTGTTGATGAGGACGGGCTGTGTGTTGATGAGGACGGGCTGTGTGTTGATGAGGACGGACTGTGTGTTGATGAGGACGGACTGTGTGTTGATGAGGACGGGCTGTGTGTTGATGAGGACGGGCAGTGTGTTGATGAGGACGGGCAGTGTGTTGATGAGGACGGGCTGTGTGTTGATGAGGACGGGCTGTGTGTTGATGAGGACGGGCAGTGTGTTGATGAGGTCAGGTTGCATAACTAATGACGTTCGAAAAGTCCTTCGCTAACGACCTCCGTTCGAATCACATTACCGTAAATGCTTCACCCACGCACTACAAACACAAATACTTTGCCATCAGAGCCTAAACAGCGGGCCTAACCTACCTTACGCCTTGATATGCTAATATAGAATATTATTAATAAATTTTTAAGAAAATCCTTATTTTGAATATTCATTATGTAAAATTGACGAATGAGCGTTAGGGGGGTTGGTCGCTGGATGGACGAACATTGCCTGAAGACAAGTAGTAATAATACTAATAAGTGCTTTTGATAACTAGCAATATATTAATGCTAATTCATCAGCAGCTAACGATATATGGACGACTCCCTATATATTTCCCACTAAACATGAAGACCAGTATTATCATAACTAATAAGTGTTTTTTTCTGTTTTAATTAACACGTTCTTATGTTGTTAAATTAATTTTCAAGAGCGTGACTCATCAAGCTTCTGTGACCAAGAGTTCCGTGACTCTGCCAACCCAGCACATGCGGGAAGTCACGTGACAATCAGCCAATGATTTCGGAAATAAGTTACGAGAGCCATTTGTATTGGCCAGGATATTAAAGATCCGGACCCAAACAGCAGGGAGCAGACTCTCTCTCAGGTAGGACAGACTTACTTGCACGAACCAAGACCTACAACAGAGTCCCGAAACACGAAGAAGATGCACAGGAAACCGTAAATCGCGTCGGTTAAGAAATGCTTTCTTTATAGAGCGGTGGTTCGCTAGAACAAGCAGACGAGGATCATTGATCATTAACTGCTAACTGGGCAATTGCTTCCCCGTCCCGCCACCAGGAGTGGGCCGGCACACTGACGACGCTACGGTAGAGTGCATCATGGGAACCACCTGTACAGTGACGATGGAGGCATCAGAGATATTAGAGGTGCCACAGACATCAGAAGCATCAGAGTGCTGTCAGGTATCAGCCATGAGAAGCAGCAGAGGCCGGAGCGGCACCAGGCTGCCACCTATGAAGGAGGTCCAGAGTGTAAGACTGCTGGGTGTTGAGGAGGCGAGGACACTACTTCCCGCTCGGGGAGGACAGGACCCAACGACGATATTATAGTACCGAACTTACCATTGTTTCAAGTATTATCATTTTATGGACATTCTACAAGTAGAATACAGAGTAGATGTAGATGGACATCAACATCTTTATCTATGGATGTAGAGTACAGGGTATTCTACATCCAAAGAATAGATGGATGCAAAATGTTCTGTATTCCACTTTCAGAGCAGAGAATAACGTACTTCGTCCTGACACCAAACGCGCAGTTACCTAATGTCTTCACAGTTAGCACAGAATCTTGCGTGTTTGCTGAGATATGATTTTCTTAACCATGGTTCCTTATATTACTGATAATGAATTAAGTCTCAGTATTTGTCCCAACTGTGAAAATCTGTATAGTGTGTGCTACTGATGGTTCATGATGCTTTGTTCGTGTGCCAGTGGGACGCAGCGACAGCTAAGTAAAGGTCACGTCAAAGTGTTCGAATATTGCATCGTGCACCAAATTTCTGTCCAAAAGTATTTACATTCGCTCCAGTGACTCCATTTTTCTAATTTTGCTAGAAGTCTGTTGGCATTTTTGTATATTTTTGTATGTTTTAAATAGCATAGTTGTGTATAATTGATCTCTTCTTCATGAACCACGCCATGAGCATATCAGAGGGATTCTGATAATTAAGAGTATCACTGAGGATTACTGCTAACTACCAAGACAAAGGTAGTCAGTAATCTCCCATAACTACCACAACACAGGAACCACCTACCATAACAACCACAACACAGGAACCACCAACCATAACTACCACAACACAGGAACCACCTACCATAACTACCACAACACAGGAACCACCTACCATAACTACCACAACACAGGAACCACCTACCATAACTACCACAACACAGGAACCACCTACCATAACTACCACAACACAGGAACCACCTACCATAACTACCACAACACAGGACCACCTACCATAACTACCACAACACAGGAACCACCTACCATAACTACCACAACACAGGAACCATCTACCATAACTACCACAACACAGGAACCACCTATTATAACTACCACAACACAGGAACCACCTACCATAACTACCACAACACAGGAACCACCTACCATAACTACCACAACACAGGAACCACCTACCATAACTACCACAACACAGGAACCACCTACCATAACTACCACAACACAGGAACCACCTACCATAACTACCACAACACAGGAACCATCTACCATAACTACCACAACACAGGAACCACCTATTATAACTACCACAACACAGGAACCACCTACTATAACTACCACAACACAGGAACCACCTACTATAACTACCACAACACAGGAACCACCTACCATAACTACCACAACACAGGAACCATCTACCATAACTACCACAACACAGGAACCACCTACTATAACTACCACAACACAGGAACCACCTACTATAACTACCACAACACAGGAACCACCTACCATAACTACCACAACACAGGAACCATCTACCATAACTACCACAACACAGGAACCACCTACCATAACTACCACAACACAGGAACCACCTACCATAACTACCACAACACAGGAACCATCTACCATAACTACCACAACACAGGAACCACCTACTATAACTACCACAACACAGGAACCACCTACCATAACTACCACAACACAGGAACCATCTACCATAACTACCACAACACAGGAACCACCTACCATAACTACCACAACACAGGAACCACCTACTATAACTACCACAACACAGGAACCATCTACCATAACTACCACAACACAGGAACCATCTACCATAACTACCACAACACAGGAACCATCTACCATAACTACCACAACACAGGAACCACCTACTATAACTACCACAACACAGGAACCATCTACCATAACTACCACAACACAGGAACCACCTACTATAACTACCACAACACAGGAACCACCTACCATAACTACCACAACACAGGAACCACCTACTATAACTACCACAACACAGGAACCACCTACCATAACTACCACAACACAGGAACCATCTACCATAACTACCACAACACAGGAACCACCAACTATAACTACCACAACACAGGAACCACCTACCATAACTACCACAACACAGGAACCATCTACCATAACTACCACAACACAGGAACCACCTACTATAACTACCACAACACAGGAACCACCTACCATAACTACCACAACACAGGAACCATCTACCATAACTACCACAACACAGGAACCACCTACTATAACTACCACAACACAGGAACCACCTACTATAACTACCACAACACAGGAACCATCTACCATAACTACCACAACACAGGAACCACCTACTATAACTACCACAACACAGGAACCACCTACCATAACTACCACAACACAGGAACCATCTACCATAACTACCACAACACAGGAACCACCTACTATAACTACCACAACACAGGAACCACCTACTATAACTACCACAACACAGGAACCACCTACTATAACTACCACAACACAGGAACCACCTACTATAACTACCACAACACAGGAACCATCTACCATAACTACCACAACACAGGAACCACCTACTATAACTACCACAACACAGGAACCATCTACCATAACTACCACAACACAGGAACCACCTACCATAACTACCACAACACAGGAACCACCTACCATAACTACCACAACACAGGAACCACCTACCATAACTACCACAACACAGGAACCACCTACTATAACTACCACAACACAGGAACCACCTACCATAACTACCACAACACAGGAACCACCTACTATAACTACCACAACACAGGAACCACCTACCATAACTACCACAACACAGGACCCACCTATTATAACTACCACAACACAGGAACCATCAACCATAACAACCACAACACAGGAACCACCTATTATAACTACCACAACACAGGAACCATCAACCATAACTACCACAACACAGGAACCACCAACCATAACTACCACAACACAGGAACCATCTACCATAACTACCACAACACAGGAACCACCAACCATAACTACCACAACACAGGAACCATCAACCATAACTACCACAACACAGGAACCACCAACCATAACTACCACAACACAGGAACCATCTACCATAACTACCACAACACAGGAACTACCTACCATAACTTCCACAACACAGGAACCACCTACTATAACTACCACAACACAGGAACCACCTACCATAACTTCCACAACACAGGAACCACCTATCATAACTACCACAACACAGGAACCACCTATCATAACTTCCACAACACAGGAACCACCAACCATAACTTCCACAACACAGGAACCACCTACCATAACTTCCACAACACAGGAACCACCTACCATAACAACCACAACACAGGAACCACCTACCATAACTACCACAACACAGGAACCACCTACCATAACTTCCACAACACAGGAACCACCTACCATAACTACCACAACACAGGAACCACCTATCATAACTACCACAACACAGGAACCACCTATCATAACTTCCACAACACAGGAACCACCAACCATAACTACCACAACACAGGAACCACCTACCATAACTTCCACAACACAGGAACCACCTACCATAACAACCACAACACAGGAACCACCTACCATAACTACCACAACACAGGAACCACCAACCATAACTTCCACAACACAGGAACCACCTACCATAACTTCCACAACACAGGAACCACCTACCATAACTTCCACAACACAGGAACCACCTACCATAACTTCCACAACACAGGAACCACCTACCATAACTTCCACAACACAGGAACCACCTACCATAACTTCCACAACACAGGAACCACCTACCATAACTACCACAACACAGGAACCACCTACCATAACTTCCACAACACAGGAACCACCTACCATAACTTCCACAACACAGGAACCACCTACCATAACTTCCACAACACAGGAACCACCTACCATAACTTCCACAACACAGGAACCACCTACCATAACTACCACAACACAGGAACCACCTACCATAACTACCACAACACAGGAACCACCTATCATAACTACCACAACACAGGAACCAGCAACAATAACTACCACAACACAGGAACCAGCAACAATAACTACCACAACACAGGAACCAGCAACAATAACTACCACAACACAGGAACCAGCAACAATAACTACCACAACACAGGAACCAGCAACAATAACTACCACAACACAGGAACCAGCAACAATAACTACCACAACACAGGAACCAGCAACAATAACTACCACAACACAGGAACCAGCAACAATAACTACCACAACACAGGAACCAGCAACAATAACTACCACAACACAGGAACCAGCAACAATAACTACCACAACACAGGAACCAGCAACAATAACTACCACAACACAGGAACCAGCAACAATAACTACCACAACACAGGAACCAGCAACAATAACTACCACAACACAGGAACCAGCAACAATAACTACCACAACACAGGAACCAGCAACAATAACTACCACAACACAGGAACCAGCAACAATAACTACCACAACACAGGAACCAGCAACAATAACTACCACAACACAGGAACCAGCAACAATAACTACCACAACACAGGAACCAGCAACAATAACTACCACAACACAGGAACCAGCAACAATAACTACCACAACACAGGAACCAGCAACAATAACTACCACAACACAGGAACCAGCAACAATAACTACCACAACACAGGAACCAGCAACAATAACTACCACAACACAGGAACCAGCAACAATAACTACCACAACACAGGAACCAGCAACAATAACTACCACAACACAGGAACCAGCAACAATAACTACCACAACACAGGAACCAGCAACAATAACTACCACAACACAGGAACCAGCAACAATAACTACCACAACACAGGAACCAGCAACAATAACTACCACAACACAGGAACCAGCAACAATAACTACCACAACACAGGAACCAGCAACAATAACTACCACAACACAGGAACCAGCAACAATAACTACCACAACACAGGAACCAGCAACAATAACTACCACAACACAGGAACCAGCAACAATAACTACCACAACACAGGAACCAGCAACAATAACTACCACAACACAGGAACCAGCAACAATAACTACCACAACACAGGAACCAGCAACAATAACTACCACAACACAGGAACCAGCAACAATAACTACCACAACACAGGAACCAGCAACAATAACTACCACAACACAGGAACCAGCAACAATAACTACCACAACACAGGAACCAGCAACAATAACTACCACAACACAGGAACCAGCAACAATAACTACCACAACACAGGAACCAGCAACAATAACTACCACAACACAGGAACCAGCAACAATAACTACCACAACACAGGAACCAGCAACAATAACTACCACAACACAGGAACCAGCAACAATAACTACCACAACACAGGAACCAGCAACAATAACTACCACAACACAGGAACCAGCAACAATAACTACCACAACACAGGAACCAGCAACAATAACTACCACAACACAGGAACCAGCAACAATAACTACCACAACACAGGAACCAGCAACAATAACTACCACAACACAGGAACCAGCAACAATAACTACCACAACACAGGAACCAGCAACAATAACTACCACAACACAGGAACCAGCAACAATAACTACCACAACACAGGAACCAGCAACAATAACTACCACAACACAGGAACCATCTACCATAACTACCACAACACTGGAATACAATAAAAAGATCAGCTACCTCACATTTTGAAGATCTTTCTAGGAGACTGTCAAATTATCTGGAAGATATTTTTCTTGATAGACCGCTAACAGAACACTGTCATGCATAACACAATGTAACATAACACTCTCATGCATAACACTAACATAACATTAACTAGCGTTACACCGATTGACGTACTGCCATCTACTATAACATTATTTTGCGTTTCTCTATCAAACGTAACACTAATGTAGCACCATCTTAGGTAACACTATGTAACGTAACACTATCTTATGCAACACTACCTAACTTAACAATATCAGGCATAACATCACCTAACATACCAATATATTAAGTTACACTATCAAACGTAAAACTATCTTATGTAACACTATCTAATGTGACAATATCTTATGTAACAATATCTTATGTAACAATATGCTACGTAACACTATTTAACTTAACAACACCTTACGTAACATCAATGCAACATTATCCTACGTAACACTATCCAAAGTAACAATATGCTACGTAACACTATCAAATGTATTAATATATTACGTAACAATATCTAAGGTAACACATCTAATGTTAGAAATGGTTCACCAATTAGCACAATTTAAGAAGCCGCCGCTCAAACAAGACAACTGTTAATTGCGAATTATCAAGGGGGGAAAGAGCCAAGCAATTACGACTATATAGCCCATGGAAGGGATCAGTATAAGGATTTGGGATGGGACGGGGGAAAGGAATGGTGCCTAACATATTGGACGGTCGGGGATTGAACGCCGACCTGCATAAAGCCAGACCGTTGCTCTACCGTCCAGCCCAAGTGGTTGGATCAGTATTATAGAAATGAATGCTAGATATTGGAAAACCAGAACGACCTTTACATAGATGACCTCCCTAGTTATGACCAAACAGTCTTTGTTGACCAAACCACACACTAGAAAGTGAAGGGACGACGACTTTTCCGTTCGTCCTGCACCATTCTCAAGTCATTTGTGAATGGTCGACTTGAGAATAGTCCAGGACGGACTGAAACGTCGTCGTCCCTTCACTTTCTACTGTGTGGTCTGGTCAACATATTTCAGCCTCGTTATTGTGACTCATCGTCTGTATTCACCCAGCCCCTTTGTTGAGCACACATTTCCCTTTGACAGAACCTAAGATCTAACCTTAAATGTTAACAGTTGCTAAAACAAAGAAGTATTATCTGTCCTATCAACTCAATTATTAGAAACAAGACACAAACCTCAACAATATTAGTGCCACTAATTAAGATAAGGAATTTAGCCTCAATATCGCAATATCCGGCTAGTAATAGTTATTAACCATGCATCAATATCCCACTACCTAATAGTAAAGGTTATAAAACCGGTATCAATATGTACCCACTAGTAAAAGTTAAAAGCCCGTCACCAATATCCTAGTGCCAACTAGTAAAGATTATTAACCCCACATCAATATACCATTACCCACAAGTAAAGGTTACAAACTATAAATAATCTAGTACCCACTAGTTAAAGTTAAAAGCCCGTCATCAATATCCTGGTTTCAACTAGTAAAAGTTATTAACCCCAGCATTAATAACCAATCATATACTAATATAAAACAACCATTCACCATCAAAACAACTACACCAACCACCACCACTGTGGGAAATTTTATCCACTGTATCAACATTATTATCTAAGAAATTTATTATTTTTGTATCATATCAAAATCATATTAGAATCACTTCAGATTTAAAATATCCTACATCACTGAATCCTACATGACAATGCTACCGTGATCCCATTTGCCTTTTGGGCCCAAATGGGTCTACATGACGTTATGCATTATTTCTCAAGCAACTAGATGATTCAAGACAAATATCTTAATTAAAAAACTATTGGAACATCAATTAATTTCCAGTGAGGATTAATTCAAATCCTTAATAAGAATCAATGATACTAACAACTACTACCCATAATGTTTAAATCCTATATCTAATTATATTGTAATCACATTTTATCATAATTATATGTCTAGACAGTAAAAATAATCAATAAATATTCATTGAAGGCTACTTTGCTCTGGGAGGATGGGGGACGATGGCTGGGAGAGATGCGCCCACCACCACCCGAGGCCAGAACGTTTTTTTACATAAACAGTGCAAACACGTGATGGTGCCTTGCGAACATTTTCAGTAAAGGACACCACACTAACTTATCATTATCACCAGTGATTACTCTCTAGAAACTGGGGAGTACCTGGACTATATATATAAGGAAAATTCCTAGTACTTTATCTAAATAAGAGTGAAGAGAGTGGCTCATAACAGCTGATGTGTTGAATTGTCTGGAGGAGGATTATAGATCATCAATCAACTTCTTCATTCACACTTAAGGCCCCACATGCCATTTACAGCCCACAGTCTGTCATTAGGACTAGAGGAGCTAGGATTTATAACCCTAGCGAGGGGCTTTAGTTGTGTTAATTTTGCATACAGAAATTTTTAATTTAGTACAGAGCAAGTTTTAAGTAGTTCTCCTCATATATTAATCCCGGCAACTTTTCCACAAACAACACCACCACCACCACCACCACAACCACCACCACCACCACCATCAGCACCACCACCACCACCACCACAACCACCACCACAACCACCACCACCACCACCATCAGCACCACCACCACCACCACCACCACCACCACCACAACCACCACCACCACCACCATCAGCACCACCACCACCACCACCATCAGCACCACCACCACCACCACCACCACAACCACCACCACCACCACCATCAGCACCACCACCACCACCACCACAACCACCACCACAACCACCACCACCACCACCATCAGCACCACCACCACCACCACCACAACCACCACCACCACCACCATCAGCACCACCACCACCACCACCATCACCACCACCATCAGCACCACCACCACAACCACCACCACAACCACCACCACCACCACCATCAGCACCACCACCACCACCACCACAACCACCACCACAACCACCACCACCACCACCATCAGCACCACCACCACCACCACCACCACCACCACCACAACCACCACCACCACCACCATCAGCACCACCACCACCACCACCATCAGCACCACCACCACCACCACAACCACCACCACCACCACCACAACCACCACCACCACCACCAAAACCACCACCACCACCACCACCACCATTGCCACCACCACCACCAACAACAACAACAACAATAACAACAACACAAACAACCCACCATAGACAAATACCCACCATAGACCCACCATAAGGACCCACCATAGACAAATACACCTCCCACTCTGCAGGAAAGCGAACACTACACCCGCCAGCAGACACCGAACACCCGCCAGCAGACACCGAACACCCGCTAGCAGACACGCTACACCCGCCAGCAGACACCGAACACCCGCCAGCAGACACCGAACACCCGCCAGCAGACACCGAACACCCGCCAGCAGACACCGAACACCCGCTAGCAGACACGCTACACCCGCCAGCAGACACCGAACACCCGCCAGCAGACACCGAACACCCGCTAGCAGACACGCTACACCCGCCAGCAGACACAGAGCACCCGCCAGCAGACACGGAACACCCGCCAACAGACACGCTACACCCGTCAGCAGACACTCTACATCCGCCAGCAGACACTCTACATCCGCCAGCAGACACCGAACACCCGTCAGCACACATAGAGCACCTGCCAGCAGACACGCTACACCCGCCAGCAGACACAGAACACCCGCCCGCAGACACGGAACACCCGCCAGCTGACACGTTACTCCCGTCAGCAGAAACGCTACACTCGCCAGCAGACACGTTACACCCGCCAACAGACACGCTACACTCGCTAGCAGACACTCTACACCTGCCAGCAGACACGCTACACCCACCAGCAGACACGTTACACCCGCCAGCAGACACGCTACACCTGTCAGCAAACACGCTACACCCACCAGCAGACACGCTACACCCGCCAGCAGACACGCTACACCAGTAAGCATACAGGCTACACCAGTAAGCATACAGGCTACACCCGCAAGCAGACACGCTAAACTCGCCAGCAGACACGCTACACCCGCCAACAGACACGCTACACCCGTCAGCAGACACTCTACGTCCGCAAGCAGACACCGAACACCCTCCAGCAGACATAGATTACCTGCCAGTAGAAACGCTACATCCACCAGCAGACACAGAACACCCGCCCGCAGACACGGAACACCCGAGAGCTGACACGTTACTCCCGTCAGCAGACACGCTACACTCGCCAGCAGACACGTTACACCCGCCAACAGACACGCTACACTCGCTAGCAGACACGCTACGCCTGCCAGCAGACACGCTACACCCTCCAACAGACAGGCTACACTCGCCAGCAGACACGCTACACTCGACAGCAGACTCGCTACACGTGCCAGCAGACACGCTACACCAACCAGCATACAGGCTACACCCGCCAGCAGAAAATCTACACTCGCCAGCAGACACGCTGCACCCGCCAGCATACACGCTACACCTCCCAGCAGACTGGCTACACCCGCTAGCAGACACGCTGCACCAGCCAGCATACAGGTTATACCCGCCAGTAGACACGCTACACTCGCCAGCAGACACGCTACACCCGCCAGCGGACACCGAACACCCGCCAGCAGACAAAGAGTACCTGCCAGCAGACACGCTACTCCCGCCAGCAGACACAGAACACCCGCTATCAGACACGGAACACCCGCCAACTGACACGTTACTCCCGCCAGCAGACACGTTACACTCGCCAGCAGACACGTTACACCCGCCAACAGACACGCTACACTCGCTAGCAGACACGCTACACCTACCAGCAGACACGCTACACCCGCCAGCAGACACGTTACATCCCTCAGCAGACACGCTACACCCGCCAGCAGAAACGCTACACCAGCCAGCATACAGGCTACACCCGCAAGCAGACACGCTGAACTCGCCAGCAGACACTCTACACCCGCCATCAGACACGCTACACCCGCCATCAGACACGCTACACCCGCTATCAGACACGCTACACTTGTCAGCAGACACGCTACACCCGCCAACAGACATGCTACATCCGCCTCCAGATACGCTACACCCGCCAGCAGACACGCTACACCACCAGCCGACACGCTACACCCGCCATCAGACACGCTACACCCGCCAGCAGACACGCTACACCCGCCATCAGACACGCTACACACGCAAGCAGACATGCTACACCTGCCAGCAGACACGCTACACATGCCAGCAGACTGGCTACACCCGCCAGCGGACACGCTACACCCGCCAGCAGACACGCTACACCAGCCAGCAGAGAGGCTACACCCGCCAGCAGACACGCGACACCCGCCAGCAGACACGCTAAACCTGTCTGCAGACATGCTACCCCCAAAAGCAGACTGGCTACACCCGCCAGCAGACACGCTAGAAGTAGTAGCATACAGGCTACACCCGCCCGCAGACACGCTACACTTGCCAGCAGACACGCTACGCCCGCCAGCAGACATGCTGCCCCCGCCAGCAGGCACGCTACACCTGCCAGCAGACTGGCTACACCCGCCAGCAGACACGGTACACCAGCCAGCATACACGCTACACCCGCCAGCGTACACGCTACACCTGCCAGCAGACACGCTACACCTGACAGTAGACAGGCTACACCCGCCAACAGACACGCTACACTCGCTAGCAGACACGCTACATTCGCCAGCAGACACGCTACACCCGCCAGCAGACACGCTACACTAGCCAGCAGGCAAGCGACACCCGCCAGCAGACAAGCTACACTTGCCAGCAGACACACTACACCTGGCAGCAGACCGGCTATACCCGCCAGCAGACTCGCTACACCCTCCAGCAGACACGCAACACCCGCCAGCAGACACGGTACACCAGCCAGCATACACGCTACACCCGCCAGCGTACACGCTACACCTGCCAGCAGACACGCTACACCTGACAGTAGACAGGCTACACCCGCCAACAGACACGCTACACTCGCTAGCAGACACGCTACATTCGCCAGCAGACACGCTACACCCGCCAGCAGACACGCTACACTAGCCAGCAGGCAAGCGACACCCCCCAGCAGACAAGCTACACTTGCCAGCAGACACACTACACCTGGCAGCAGACCGGCTATACCCGCCAGCAGACTCGCTACACCCTCCAGCAGACACGCAACACCCGCCAGCAGACTGGATACACCCGCCAGCAGACACGCTACCCCCCAAAAGCAGACTGGCTACATCCGCCAGCAGACACGCATCGCTCGCCAGCAGACACACTACACCCGGTATCAGACACGCTACACTTGCCAGCAGACACGCTACACCCGCCAACAGACATGCTACATCCGCCAGCAGATACGCTACACCCGCCAGCAGACACGCTACACCACCAGTTGACACGCTACACCCGCCAACAGACATGATACACCCGCCAACAGACATGCTACACCCGCCAGCAGACACGCTACACCACCAGCCGACACGCTACACCCGCCAACAGACATGCTACACCCGCCAGCAGATACGCTACACCCGCCAGCAGACACGCTACACCACCAGCAGATACGCTACACCCGCCATCAGACATGCTACACCCGCCAGGAGACACGCGACACCCGCTTTCAGACACGCTACACACGCAAGCAGACATGCTACACCTGCCAGCAGACACGCTACACCCGCCAACAGACACGCTACCCCTCAAAAGCAGACTGGCTACACCCGCCAGCAGACACGCTACACTAACTAGCATATAGGTTACACCCGCCATCAGACACGCTACACTTGTCAGCAGACACGCTACACCCGCCAGCAGACACGCTGCCCCCGCCAGCAGACACGCTACACCAGCCAGCATACATGTTACACCCTCCACCAGACACGCTACACCCACCAGCAGACACGCTACACTCGCCAACAGACACGCTACACCCGCCAGGAGACACGCTACACCCTCCATCAGACACGCTACACCTGCCAGCAGACATGCTGCACCTGCCAGCAGACACGCTACACCATCCAGCAGACACGCGAAACCCGCCATCAGACACGCTAAACCCTCCTGCAGACACGCTACCCCCCCAAAAGCAGACTGGCTACACCCACCAGCAGACACGCTACACCCGCCAACAGACAAGCTACACCCACCGACAGACACGCTACACCCGCCAGCAGACACGCTACACCCGCCAACAGACATGCTACACCGGCCTGCAGACACGCTACAACTGTCAGCAGACACGCTACACCTGCCAGCAGACACGCTACACCCGCCAGCAGACACGCTTCACCCTCTAGCAGACACGCTACACTCGCCAGCAGACACGCTTCACGCTACATTCGCCAGCAGACATGCTACAGCCGCCAGTGGACACGCTACACCCGCCAACAGACACGCTACACCCGCCCGCAGACAAGCTACACCAGCCAGCATACAGGCTACACCCTCCAGCAGACACGCTACACCCGCCCGCAGACAAGCTACACCAGCCAGCATACAGGCTACACCCGCCAGCAGACACCCACCTGAGCATAGACGAGCAGTGTGTACTGGGTGTTGACACTCCTGAGTGGGCCGGAGACACAGTGCACCGTGAAGCCGTGGGCTGTGTGGTTGGTCACTCTACAGCTGTGTACCGGGCCGGGGCGACCTGTAGGGCGGGAGTAAGAACACCCACCGTGAGACACCACCCACCAGTATGGTCACTCTACAGCTGTGTACCGGGCCGGGGCGACCTGTAGGGCGGGAGTAAGAACACCCACCGTGAGACACCACCCACCAGTATGGTCACTCTACAGCTGTGTACCGGGCCGGGGCGACCTGTAGGGCGGGAGTAAGAACACCCACCGTGAGACACCACCCACCAGTATGGTCACTCTACAGCTGTGTACCGGGCCGGGGCGACCTGTAGGGCGGGAGTAAGAACACCCACCGTGAGAGAGGAAGGAAGGAACGAAACTATCAGGGAAAAGCGTCAAGCCATTACGACGAATATAGCACTGGGAAGGGGTCAGGATAATGACATACCATCTTCAATCTGGTGCCCCCAGGAATCACATGAGACAAGCCCATGACATTACTCTAACCAGAGAAATGTTGAACAAGAATACCTGCATAATAGACAAAACCCAAGATGCAAGAAGATTACAAATTCTTGAGGCAATTCACATAAGAATAGAGCGACCTACCATGAACATCCAAATCACGGAACTATTTACTCTACCCACCATGAGAGTAAGGACAAGACAAGAACATATCGATGCCAACACAGAAGACAATGTCCAACATAATAGGCCAATTACACTGGATTAATCTTTGTGTTTAGATAGGAGCTGCCTCGTATGGGCCAATAAGCCTTCTGCAGCCTCTGTTTCACCTCACATTTATCCCTTATGTTTCCCCCCATGTTTTCACCTTTATTGTATTATCACCTGACCCAGTGCGGGTATAAAATCAACTAGTATTGTAAGATCTGTTCACTTGAGAATGAACCATGGAGGTTTGAAACGTTGTGCAGATTATATAAATAAGTGTAATACACTCTATAGTAAATCACTTCTTTTCTTCACCTCAAAAGTACGAAAATGAGTTTTGGAGAACTCCTATTTCAATTAAGCCCTGATGCTAAGAAAATAGTTAGAGGGATAGAAGCCCTAAACCAGAAAATAATAAACACAGAATATGCGGTCATATTCAATGAAACATGTTTGAAAGAAAACCTGCTGCCAGTATACACCAATATAAACCCACATGACCCAGCAGTCAGCAATACAGAGTTTACCTATAGGTATAGGCAAGAGCTCATTCGGCATCAACTAAACAAGAAGAAGGAAGCCCTCCAAACCTTTATAGAGCAGGCGGAGCATCTGTTAAACAAATGGACCCAGTACGACATCCCTATCCAACTCAAGCAAACCATCAACAGTGAACTATTTAACCTGAAACAACAAGATAAAACTCTTGTAGAAACAAAGACACTCCGTAAGTTAACAGCCCTAAACGGTGGACAGTTAAAAATCCCTCGTCCTAAAGATGGCTACATTAACCTGACTTCTTATGATCTTACCCAGGACCAACGAGACCTCTTAAATCTTGGTCTAAATTGTCAATTCTTATCTAAACCAAAGATGCATCAAAAACGCCTGGAAATCGAAATGCTTCTGGACGATATCCATAAGCTAGAAGACAACAAAAAAGTCATCACCACTGACACACTTCAAGCTGAACTACTTGCAGAAGCAGGGAAAAAACGAGGAACATATTCATCTACAATCTTAACCCCACGACTCAAAGAAGCAGCGAAACAACTAAAAAATCTGAAAGACGTAACAATAAGAAAAGCCGACAAAACAGCAGCATATGTATTGATTCTTACCCATGATTACATGGACAAAATTAGCGACATCCTTAGTGACGACTCCAAATTTCAACGAGTCACGAGGAACCCCGTAGAAGACCTTAAGCGGAAAGTAAACAAAACAATTACAGCAATCAACGCAAAGAAAGGTAGTGTGCATTTCAATAAACTTCAAGGCGACTATGGCTTAGGATATGCCTACTGCAATGTTAAGACGCATAAACCAGGTAACCCACTACGCCCTATAATCAGCCAAATACCAATCCCAACTTATCACCTGGCAAAGAAACGCAATGAACTCCTAACTCCATACACTCCAAGTAAGTTTAGTCTACAATCATCAGCAGATTTCCTAGAATTGATCAAATCTACCCAGCCCGATGGTATCATCGCTTCCCTGGACGTTGAATCCCTATTTACCAACGTCCCAGTCGACACAACCATAGGAATGATATTGGACAGAGTATACAGAGACGAGAGCACCCCCAAATTAGACATACCTGAGCCACACTTGAAAAGTCTTCTCGAAGCATGTACAAAGGAAGCCCCTTTCATCAGTCCACATGGAGACATGTATTTACAAATAGACGGAGTAGCAATGGGCTCCCCCTTAGGAGTTTTATTTGCTAATTTTTATATAGGAACCATCGAAGACAGGGTCTTCAGTAGAAGACAAAAACCAACTGTATATTGCCGTTATGTAGATGACATATTCGTAATAGTAAAAGACTCAGATGAACTAATTGACCTAAAAAGACACCTAGAGAGAGAGTCAGTACTCCGATTTACACATGAAAATAGTGAAAATAACAGTCTGCCATTCCTGGATGTACTAATAACAAAAACAGGAACCTCTTTAAGCACCAACGTATATACCAAGCCCACCAACATAGGATTATGCCTGAACGGTAGAAGTGAGTGCCCCTAAAGATACAAAGCAAGTGTTCTCAATGCTTATATTCGTCGAGCGCTTACCCACTGCTCTGAATGGAGCAACGTGAGTAGAGAGTTTGAAAGAGTAACTCAGGTATTGGTGAACAACGGATATAGCAACGCGGAAATAAACGCTGCTATAAGAAGACACTTGGACCGTTGGTATAATTCAGAACCTAGAACAGAAACCACAACACCCCCAATAAAATTATATTACAAATCAACCATGCACAGTGAACATATAAAAGAGGAAAGAATAATGAAAGAAATAATCCGTAAAGGAGTAAAAAGCACTAATCCTAATCAAAACATAAACCTGATAATATTCTACAAAACCAAGAAGACTTCCGAACTCATTATCAAAAACAGCCCGAAGCCGACGGAGAACCCTCTACAGCAGTCAAGCGTTGTATACATGTACACTTGCCCCCACGAAGGATGTAACCTTCAATGTAAGTACATAGGTATGACGTCGACCAAGCTGACGAGGCGTTTGACATGCCATCTTCAATCTGGTGCCCCTAGGAATCACATGAGACAAGCCCATGACATTACTCTAACCAGAGAAATATTGAACAAGAATACCTGCATAATAGACAAAACCCAAGATGCAAGAAGATTACAAATTCTTGAGGCAATTCACCTAAGAATAGAGTGACCTACCATGAACACCCAAATCACGGAACTATTTACTCTACCCACCATGAGAGTAAGGACAAGACAAGAACATATCGATGCCAACACAGAAGACAATGTCTAACATAATAGGCCAATTACACTGGATTAATCTTTGTGTTTAGAAAGGAGCTGCCTCGTATGGGCCAATAAGCCTTCTGCAGCCTCTATGTTTCACCTCACATTTATCCCTTATGTATCCCCCCATGTTTTCACCTTTATTGTATTATCACCTGACCCAGTGCAGGTATAAAATCAACTAGTATTGTAAGATCTGTTCACTTGAGAATGAACCATGGAGGTTCGAAACGTTGTGCAAATTATATAAATAAGTGTAATACACTCTATAGTAAATCAATTCTTTTCTTCACCTCAAAAGTACGAAAATGAGTTTTGGAGAACTCCTATTTCAATTAAGCCTTGATGCTAAGAAAATAGTTAGAGGGATAGAAGCCCTAAACCAGAAAATAATAAACACAGAATATGCGGTCATATTCAATGAAATATATGTATATATATATATATATATATATATATATATATATATATATATATATATATATATATATATATATATATATATATATATATATATATATATATATATATATATATAAATATATATATATATATATATATATATATATATATATATATATATATATATATATAAATATATATATATATATATATATATATATATATACATATATATATATATATATATATATATATATATATATATATATATATATATATATATGCGAACAAGCCTGAATGGCTTGTTTGGCTGAATGGTTTGAATGGCTGAATGGCTTGATTTCTGTGTTGTTGATATATATATATATATATATATATATATATATATATATATATATATATATATATATATATATATATATATATATATATATGTCGTACCTAGTAGCCAGAACGCACTTCTCAGCCTACTATGCAAGGCCCGATTTGCCTAATAAGCCAAATTTTCCTGAATTAATATATTTTCTTTAATTTTTTTCTTATGAAATGATAAAGCTACCCATTTCATTATGTATGAGGTCAATTTTTTTTTATTTGAGTTAAAATTAACGTAGATATATGACCGAACCTAACCAACCCTACCTAACCTAACCTAACCTAACTTTATAAGTTAGGTTAGGTTAGGTAGCAGAAAAAGTTAGGTTAGGTTAGCTTAGGTAGGTTAGGTAGACGAAAAACAATTAATTCATGAAAACTTGGATTATTAGGCAAATCGAGCCTTGCATAGTAGGCTGAGAAGTGCGTTCTGGCTACTAGGTACGACATATATATATATATATATATATATATATATATATATATATATATATATATATATATATATATATATATATATATATATATATATATATATATAAATATATATATATATATATATATATATATATATATATAAATATAAATATATATATATATATATATATATATATATATATATATATATATATATATATATATATATATATATATATATATATATATATATATATATATATATATATATATATATATTAGCATATTTTGGTAGCAGTCTTTCCTGTAGACATATATTATTAAATATGACCGAAAAAGTAAGATTAATAATTCTAACGCGAATTTTCTCAATCTTTCGTACATTTCTTTTCACTGTTGGTGGTAAATCAAAAATCAATTCTCCAAAATTCATTTTTATTTCTAGTCTGACGCGACACGTGAGCGTTTCGTAAAACTTATTACATTTTCAATGACTTTAGTTCACAAATACACAACTGAATAGAACTTACGCATCTCCGATTTTATATCTACATTTGAGTGAGGTGGAAGGGGTGATGTGGCATTAACACAAGACAGAACAAGAGGTGGCATTAATAGAGTATTAATTTCATCAACACAAGACAGAACAAAAGGTGGTATTAATAGGGTATTAATTTCATCAACACAAGACAGAACACGAAACAATGGATATTGAATAGAAGTGTTTGTAGAAAGCCTATTGGTCCATATTTCTTGATGCTTCTATATTGGAGCGGAGTCTAGAGGTGGGTAGAATATAGTTGTGCAATAATTGGCTGTTGATTGCTGGTGTTGACTTCTTGATGTGTAGTGCCTCGCAAACGTCAAGCCGCCTGCTATCGCTGTATCTATCGATGATTTCTGTGTTGTTTACTAGGATTTCTCTGGCGATGGTTTGGTTGTGGGAAAAGATTATATGTTCCTTAATGGAGCCCTGTTGCTTATGCATCGTTAAACGCCTAGAAAGAGATGTTGTTGTCTTGCCTATATACTGGGTTTTTTGGAGCTTACAGTCCCCAAGAGGGCATTTGAAGGCATAGACGACGTTGGTCTCTTTTAAAGCGTTCTGCTTTGTGTCTGGAGAGTTTCTCATGATTAGGCTGGCCGTTTTTCTGGTTTTATAGTAAATCGTCAGTTGTATCCTCTGATTTTTGTCTGTAGGGATAACGTTTCTATTAACAATATCTTTCAGGACCCTTTCCTCCGTTTTATAAGCTGTTGAAAAGAAGTTCCTGTAAAATAGTCTAATAGGGGGTATAGGTGTTGTGTTAGTTGTCTCTTCAGAGGTTGCATGGCGTTTCACTTTCCTTCTTATGATGTCTTCGACGAAACCATTGGAGAAGCCGTTGTTGACTAGGACCTGCCTTACCCTACAGAGTTCTTCGTCGACTTGCCTCCATTCTGAAATGTGGCTGAGAGCACGGTCGACATAAGCGTTAACAACACTCCTCTTGTACCTGTCTGGGCAGTCGCTGTTATCATTTAGGCACATTCCTATGTTCGTTTCCTTAGTGTAGACTGCAGTGTGGAAACCTCCGCTCTTTTCCATGACTGTTACATCTAGAAAGGGCAGCTTCCCATCCTTTTCCATCTCGTAAGTGAAACGCAGCACTGAACTCTGCTCAAATGCCTCCTTTAGCTCCTGCAGATGTCTGACATCAGGTACCTGTGTAAAAATGTCGTCAACATACCTGCAGTATATGGCCGGTTTCAAGTTCATTTCGACTAAGACTTTTTGCTCGATGGTACCCATGTAGAAGTTTGCAAACAGGACACCTAGGGGGGAACCCATGGCGACCCCATCTACTTGCTTATACATGTGCCCATCCGGGCTCAAGAAGGGTGCCTCTTTAGTACAAGCTTGGAGTAGTTTCCTCAGAATGTCCTCTGGTATGTCAAGAGGAGTACAGGCTGGATCACGATACACTCTGTCCGCTATCATCCCGATTGTCTCGTCCACAGGTACGTTGGTAAACAGGGATTCTACGTCCAACGAGGCTCTTATCCCTCTTAACGACCAATGGTTTCGTCGAAGACATCATAAGAAGGAAAGTGAAACGCCATGCAACCTCTGAAGAGACAACTAACACAACACCTATACCCCCTATTAGACTATTTAACGGGAACTTCTTTTCAACAGCTTATAAAACGGAGGAAAGGGTCCTGAAAGATATTGTTAATAGAAACGTTATCCCTACAGACAAAAATCAGAGGATACAACTGACGATTTACTATAAAACCAGAAAAACGGCCAGCCTACTCATGAGAAACTCTCCAGACACAAAGCAGAACGCTTTAAAAGAGACCAACGTCGTCTATGCCTTCAAATGCCCTCTTGGGGACTGTAAGCTCCAAAAAACCCAGTATATAGGCAAGACAACAACATCTCTTTCTAGGCGTTTAACGATGCATAAGCAACAGGGCTCCATTAAGGAACATATAATCTCTTCCCACAACCAAACCATCGCCAGAGAAATCCTAGTAAACAACACAGAAATCATCGATAGATACAGCGATAGCAGGCGGCTTGACGTCTGCGAGGCTCTACACATCAAGAAGTCAACACCAGCAATCAACAGCCAATTAATGCACAACTATATTCTACCCACCTCAAGACTCCGCTCCAATATAGAAGCATCAAGAAATATGGACCAATAGGCTTTCTACAAATCACTTCCATTCAATACCCATTGTTTCGTGTTCTGTCTTGTGTTTAGGAATTTAATACCCTATTAATACCACCTCACCCCATCCATCTCACTCAAATGTAGATATAAAATAATCGAAGATGTGTAAGTTCTATTCAGTTCTGTATGTGTAAGCTAAAGTCTTTGAAAATGTAATAAGTTTTACGAAACGCGCTCAAGTGTCGCGTCAGACTAGAAATAAAAATGAATTTTGGAGAATTGGTTTTTGAATTACCACCAGCAGGGAGCCGGTCGGCCGAGCGGACAGCACGCTGGACTTGTGATCCTGTGGTCCCGGGTTCGATCCCGGGCGCCGGCGAGAAACAATGGGCAGAGTTTCTTTCACCCTATGCTCCTGTTACCTAGCAGTAAAATAGGTACCTGGGTGTTAGTCAGCTGTCACGGGCTGCTTCCTGGGGGTGGAGGCCTGGTCGAGGACCGGGCCGCGGGGACACTAAAGCCCCGAAATCATCTCAAGATAACCTCAAGAAGATAACAGTGAAAAGAAACGTACGAAAGAACGAGAAAATTCGTGTTAGAATTATTAATCTTACTTTTTCGGTCATATTTAATAATATATATATATATATATATATATATATATATATATATATATATATATATATATATATATATATATATATATATATATATATATATATATATATATATATATATATATATATATATTGGTAGCAGTCTTCCTTGTAGACATATATTATTAAATATGACCGAAAAAGTAAGATTAATAATTCTAACACGAATTTTCTCAATGTTTCTTATATTTCTTTTCACTGTTGATGGGAACTGAAAAATCAATTCTCCAAAATTCATATTTATTTCTAGTCTGAAGCGACATTTGAACGCGTTTCGTAAAACTTATTACATTTTCAAAGACTTTAGTTTACACACACACAACTATAACTGAACAGAGTTTAAAACAGCTTCGATTTTATACCTGCATTTAGGTGAAGTGATATGTTACAATAGTTTTGGATGAGGTGAAAACAAACTTTCAACACAAGACAGAACACGAAACGATGGGTATAATATTTTGTAAGTTAAAGGGAAGAATGGAAGTAACTGCAAAGGGCCTATTGGCCCATATTTCTTGATGCTTCTATATTGGAGCGGAGTCTTGAAGTGGGTAGAATATAGTTGTGCATTAATATGCTGTTGATTGCTGGTGTCAACTTCTTAATCTGTAGTGCCTCGCAGATATCTTGCCGCCTGCTATCGCCGTATCTATCGATGATTTCCGATTTTTTTTCTTAAGACTTCTCTGGTGATGGTCTGGTTGTGGGAAGAGATTATATGTTCCTTAATGGAGCCCTGTTGCTTATGCATCGTTAATCAGGCGATTAACGAAGCATAAGCAACAGGGCTCCATTAAGGAACATATAATCTCTTCCCACAACCAGACCATCACCAGAGAAGTCTTTACAAAAAACACGGAAATCATCGATAGATAGATTGTCAACCCCTGGCACTTGTCAATGCCTGGCACTTGTCAACCCCTGGCACTTGTCAACCCCTGGCACTTGTCAATGCCTGGCACTTGTCAACCCCTGGCACTTGTCAACCCCTGGCACTTGTCAACCCCTGGCACTTGTCAACCCCTGGCACTTGTCATCCCCTGGCACTTGTCAACCCCTGACACTTGTCAACCCCTGACACTTGTCAACGCCTGGCACTTGTCAACCCCTGGCACTTGTCATCCCCTGGCACTTGTCAACCCCTGACACTTGTCAACCCCTGACACTTGTCAACGCCTGGCACTTGTCATTGCATGGCACTTGTCAACGCCTGGCACTTGTCATTGCATGGCACTTGTCAACGCCTGGCACTTGTCAACCCCTGGCACTTGTCAACCCCTGGCACTTGTCATCCCCTGGCACTTGTCAACCCCTGGCACTTGTCAACCCCTGACACTTGTCAACCCCTGACACTTGTCAACCCCTGGCACTTGTCATCCCCTGGCACTTGTCAACCCCTGGCACTTGTCAACCCCTGGCACTTGTCAACCCCTGGCACTTGTCAACCCCTGGCACTTGTCAACCCCTGGCACTTGTCAACCCCTGGCACTTGTCAACTCCTGGCACTTGTCAACCCCTGGCACTTGTCAACCCCTGGCACTTGTCAACCCCTGGCACTTGTCATCCCCTGGCACTTGTCAACCCCTGGCACTTGTCAACCCCTGGCACTTGTCATCCCCTGGCACTTGTCAACCCCTGGCACTTGTCAACCCCTGGCACTTGTCAACTCCTGGCACTTGTCAACCCCTGACACTTGTCAACCCCTGACACTTGTCAACCCCTGGCACTTGTCATCCCCTGGCACTTGTCAACCCCATGGCACTTGTCAACCCCTGGCACTTGTCAACCCCTGGCACTTGTCAACCCCTGGCACTTGTCAACCCCTGGCACTTGTCAACTCCTGGCACTTGTCAACCCCTGGCACTTGTCAACCCCTGGCACTTGTCAACCCCTGGCACTTGTCAACTCCTGGCACTTGTCAACCCCTGGCACTTGTCAACTCCTGGCACTTGTCAACTCCTGGCACTTGTCAACCCCTGGCACTTGTCAACTCCTGGCACTTGTCAACCCCTGGCACTTGTCAACCCCTGGCACTTGTCAACTCCTGGCACTTGTCAACCCCTGGCACTTGTCAACCCCTGACACTTGTCAACCCCTGGCACTTGTCAACTCCTGGCACTTGTCAACCCCTGGCACTTGTCAACCCCTGGCACTTGTCAACTCCTGGCACTTGTCAACCCCTGGCACTTGTCAACCCCTGGCACTTGTCAACCCCTGGCACTTGTCAACCCCTGGCACTTGTCAACCCCTGGCACTTGTCAACCCCTGGCACTTGTCTTCCCCTGGCACTTGTCAACCCCTGGCACTTGTCAACCCCTGGCACTTGTCATCCCCTGGCACTTGTCAACCCCTGACACTTGTCAACCCCTGACACTTGTCAACGCCTGGCACTTGTCAACCCCAGGCACTTGTCATCCCCTGGCACTTGTCAACCCCTGGCACTTGTCAACCCCTGGCACTTGTCATCCCCTGGCACTTGTCAACCCCTGACACTTGTCAACCCCTGACACTTGTCAACGCCTGGCACTTGTCAACCCCTGGCACTTGTCATCCCCTGGCACTTGTCAACCCCTGACACTTGTCATCCCCTGACACTTGTCAACGCCTGGCACTTGTCATTGCATGGCACTTGTCAACGCCTGGCACTTGTCATTGCATGGCACTTGTCAACGCCTGGCACTTGTCAACCCCTGGCACTTGTCAACCCCTGGCACTTGTCATCCCCTGGCACTTGTCAACCCCTGGCACTTGTCAACCCCTGACACTTGTCAACCCCTGACACTTGTCAACCCCTGGCACTTGTCATCCCCTGGCACTTGTCAACCCCTGGCACTTGTCAACCCCTGGCACTTGTCAACCCCTGGCACTTGTCAACCCCTGGCACTTGTCATCCCCTGGCACTTGTCATCCCCTGGCACTTGTCAACCCCTGGCACTTGTCAACCCCTGGCACTTGTCAACCCCTGGCACTTGTCAACTCCTGGCACTTGTCAACCCCTGGCACTTGTCAACCCCTGGCACTTGTCAACCCCTGGCACTTGTCATCCCCTGGCACTTGTCAACCCCTGGCACTTGTCAACCCCTGGCACTTGTCAACCCCTGGCACTTGTCAACCCCTGGCACTTGTCAACCCCTGGCATTTGTCAACCCCTGGCACTTGTCAACTCCTGGCACTTGTCAACCCCTGGCACTTGTCAACCCCTGACACTTGTCAACCCCTGACACTTGTCAACCCCTGGCACTTGTCATCCCCTGGCACTTGTCAACCCCATGGCACTTGTCAACCCCTGGCACTTGTCAACCCCTGGCACTTGTCAACCCCTGGCACTTGTCAACCCCTGGCACTTGTCAACTCCTGGCACTTGTCAACCCCTGGCACTTGTCAACCCCTGGCACTTGTCAACCCCTGGCACTTGTCAACTCCTGGCACTTGTCAACCCCTGGCACTTGTCAACTCCTGGCACTTGTCAACTCCTGGCACTTGTCAACCCCTGGCACTTGTCAACTCCTGGCACTTGTCAACCCCTGGCACTTGTCAACCCCTGGCACTTGTCAACTCCTGGCACTTGTCAACCCCTGGCACTTGTCAACCCCTGACACTTGTCAACCCCTGGCACTTGTCAACTCCTGGCACTTGTCAACCCCTGGCACTTGTCAACCCCTGGCACTTGTCAACCCCTGACACTTGTCAACCCCTGGCACTTGTCAACTCCTGGCACTTGTCAACCCCTGGCACTTGTCAACCCCTGACACTTGTCAACCCCTGGCACTTGTCAACTCCTGGCACTTGTCAACCCCTGGCACTTGTCAACCCCTGGCACTTGTCAACCCCTGGCACTTGTCAACCCCTGGCACTTGTCAACCCCTGACACTTGTCAACCCCTGGCACTTGTCAACTCCTGGCACTTGTCAACCCCTGGCACTTGTCAACCCCTGACACTTGTCAACCCCTGGCACTTGTCAACTCCTGGCACTTGTCAACCCCTGGCACTTGTCAACCCCATGGCACTTGTCAACCCCTGGCACTTGTCAACCCCTGGCACTTGTCAACGCCTGGCACTTGTCATCCCCTGGCACTTGTCAACCCCTGGCACTTGTCAACGCCTGGCACTTGTCAACGCCTGGCACTTGTCAACTCGTGGTGCTTGTCAACCCCTGGCACTTGTCAACGCCTGGCACTTGTCAACGCCTGGCACTTGTCAACCCCTGGCACTTGTCAACTCCTGGCACTTGTCAACCCCTGGCACTTGTCAACCCCTGGCACTTGTCAACCCCTGGCACTTGTCAACCCCATGGCACTTGTCAACCCCTGGCACTTGTCAACCCCTGGCACTTGTCAACGCCTGGCACTTGTCATCCCCTGGCACTTGTCAACCCCTGGCACTTGTCAACGCCTGGCACTTGTCAACGCCTGGCACTTGTCAACTCGTGGTGCTTGTCAACCCCTGGCACTTGTCAACGCCTGGCACTTGTCAACGCCTGGCACTTGTCAACCCCTGGCACTTGTCAACTCCTGGCACTTGTCAACCCCTGGCACTTGTCAACCCCTGGCACTTGTCAACCCCTGGCACTTGTCAACCCCTGGCACTTGTCAACCCCTGACACTTGTCAACCCCTGGCACTTGTCAACTCCTGGCACTTGTCAACCCCTGGCACTTGTCAACCCCTGACACTTGTCAACCCCTGGCACTTGTCAACTCCTGGCACTTGTCAACCCCTGGCACTTGTCAACCCCATGGCACTTGTCAACCCCTGGCACTTGTCAACCCCTGGCACTTGTCAACGCCTGGCACTTGTCATCCCCTGGCACTTGTCAACCCCTGGCACTTGTCAACGCCTGGCACTTGTCAACGCCTGGCACTTGTCAACTCGTGGTGCTTGTCAACCCCTGGCACTTGTCAACGCCTGGCACTTGTCAACGCCTGGCACTTGTCAACCCCTGGCACTTGTCAACCCCTGACACTTGTCAACCCCTGGCACTTGTCAACTCCTGGCACTTGTCAACCCCTGGCACTTGTCAACCCCTGACACTTGTCAACCCCTGGCACTTGTCAACCCCTGGCACTTGTCAACCCCTGGCACTTGTCAACCCCTGGCACTTGTCATTGCCTGGCACTTGTCAACCCCTGGCACTTGTCAACTCCTGGCACTTGTCAACCCCTGGCACTTGTCAGCCCCTGGCACTTGTCAACTCCTGGCACTTGTCAACCCCTGGCACTTGTCAGCCCCTGGCACTTGTCAACCCCTGGCACTTGTCATCCCCTGGCACTTGTCAACGCCTGGCACTTGTCAGCCCCTGGCACTTGTCAACTCCTGGCACTTGTCAACCCCTGGCACTTGTCAGCCCCTGGCACTTGTCAATCCCTGGCACTTGTCATCCCCTGGCACTTGTCAACGCCTGGCACTTGTCAGCCCCTGGCACTTGTCAACTCCTGGCACTTGTCAACCCCTGGCACTTGTCAGCCCCTGGCACTTGTCAACCCCTGGCACTTGTCATCCCCTGGCACTTGTCAACGCCTGGCACTTGTCAGCCCCTGGCACTTGTCAACCCCTGGCACTTGTCAACCCCTGGCACTTGTCAACCCCTGGCACTTGTCAACGCCTGGCACTTGTCAACCCCTGGCACTTGTCAACGCCTGGCACTTGTCAACGCCTGGCACTTGTCAACTCGTGGTGCTTGTCAACCCCTGGCACTTGTCAACGCCTGGCACTTGTCAACGCCTGGCACTTGTCAACCCCTGGCACTTGTCAACCCCTGACACTTGTCAACCCCTGGCACTTGTCAACTCCTGGCACTTGTCAACCCCTGGCACTTGTCAACCCCTGACACTTGTCAACCCCTGGCACTTGTCAACCCCTGGCACTTGTCAACCCCTGGCACTTGTCAACCCCTGGCACTTGTCATTGCCTGGCACTTGTCAACCCCTGGCACTTGTCAACTCCTGGCACTTGTCAACCCCTGGCACTTGTCAGCCCCTGGCACTTGTCAACTCCTGGCACTTGTCAACCCCTGGCACTTGTCAGCCCCTGGCACTTGTCAACCCCTGGCACTTGTCATCCCCTGGCACTTGTCAACGCCTGGCACTTGTCAGCCCCTGGCACTTGTCAACTCCTGGCACTTGTCAACCCCTGGCACTTGTCAGCCCCTGGCACTTGTCAACCCCTGGCACTTGTCATCCCCTGGCACTTGTCAACGCCTGGCACTTGTCAGCCCCTGGCACTTGTCAACTCCTGGCACTTGTCAACCCCTGGCACTTGTCAGCCCCTGGCACTTGTCAACCCCTGGCACTTGTCATCCCCTGGCACTTGTCAACGCCTGGCACTTGTCAGCCCCTGGCACTTGTCAACTCCTGGCACTTGTCAACCCCTGGCACTTGTCAGCCCCTGGCACTTGTCAACCCCTGGCACTTGTCATCCCCTGGCACTTGTCAACGCCTGGCACTTGTCAGCCCCTGGCACTTGTCAACCCCTGGCACTTGTCAACCCCTGGCACTTGTCAACGCCTGGCACTTGTCAACGCCTGGCACTTGTCAACGCCTGGCACTTGTCAGCCCCTGGCACTTGTCAACCCCTGGCACTTGTCAACCCCTGGCACTTGTCAACCCCTGGCACTTGTCAACGCCTGGCACTTGTCAACCCCTGGCACTTGTCAACGCCTGGCACTTGTCAACGCCTGGCACTTGTCAACTCGTGGTGCTCGTCTTTGGTGATACTTCCTGATTTATTCTCTGGTGTTTCACTGATTGTTTTATTACTTGTTTTTCTATATCTTCATCCACAGCGAGCTGTTATATCCATATCTGCATCATACGTGTAAACAATAGTGAGGGAGGGAAGGAATTATCAGGGGAAAGTGCCAACCATTACAACTATATAGCACTTGGAAAGGATCAGGATAAGAGTTTGGGATGGGACGGGGGGGGTAGAATGGTGCCCAACCACTTGGACGGTTGGGAATTGAACGACGACCAGAATGAAGCGAAACCGTCGCTGTACCGTTCTGCCCAATTGGTTGGCCACAATAGTTAGTGAGAAAATCAAGACAATAGTGAGAAAGACCAGATAATAGTTATGTAAATGATCATATGATTATGACCGCATTCCCGTAGTGACAATCATGATGATAACCGCTTTTGTACTTAAGAATTGGTAGCAGGATTTTGTTGATGGGTCAAGGTAAACTCTATTATATCCATATTTGATCACACAGGTAAATCCCAGACAATATTTTTTTGTAAATCTTCGTATGATGATAACCGCATTACCCTGTGACTCAACAATGTACAATGACTGCTGTCTAGGGGTTAAAGGCTCTGCTGCCACCAGAAAAAAGTATAATTTCAGGCAATACATACCAAATCACCAGTATGAATAAGAACAGCTTGAATACAATTTTGTAATTATATTTCAATATGAATATGCATACATTTAGGCATATAGAGCTAGTCGTTGAATAATTAGTCGTTAAAATCTTGAGACTCGGTTCAAAGGACAAAGCCTCCTAGCGTTCAGGATTATTTTTGGATTGGCTAACATAAGAGGTGTACATCTCTATAATCCAGGAGAGAGTAAATAGATTGTCCCCCCTACACAGTGCTACATCAAGTAAGCTAACTCGGACCGAAGTAATGTGTAGTACAACTCAGCAAAATGCACTTCTCTCATTGATTAGACTTAGAAGTCAGAACAAGTTTGGCGTTATATCAAAGGAATAGTTGTCAACTGTTGGAGTTGACCACATGTAAAGCACCAATCCATAACAGTGTTGTGTGGCACCACTTGATATCCTGCTCAGCACTTGTCTACTAAACCATCTCCTGCCCAGCACCTGTTTATCTAACTATCTCTCATTTGAGATTCTCTTACTGCCACTATCATATCAAGTTATATCTCTCACCAAGAACCTTGTGCTGAGTTTACTTGTCTCTTATTGTGCACATGAATGCCTCAGAAAACTGTAGGTATTAGTCTGGATATCTATCTGACTCAAGTGTTGGCTGACTACGGCACAAGTAGAACTACGTGGGTCCCAGTAATGACTGGCAATGATTGCTGCCCCTATAACCAATTTCATTCTTGAAATTTCAAGTTCACAATGGAATCCCAATAGCCTGATGTGTCTATGACAAAGTGTCAAGGCAATATGGTGGAATCGAACTCGCCTCTCTAATCTTACCAGAATCACACAATTCCTACTTAACCAAAATAAGCACAAAAGTATCACAATCAGAATTCCAAATAAAGAAACTATTTGAAACTGCAGTAGATCTAAAGCATCTGATACTTTGAGCTCATCGTGGTCAAGAGAACACTGTATGTTTCTGTGAAGACCAAACACACAAGTTCGAACCAACCATACCGCCCCAATATATTCCCACGTGAATTCTCATACGAATCCTTTTGCGTGAATTTATATTTATATTTTCAATGTGTTGATATCATGCAGCAGTTATGTTGGGGCGGCCATACACGAGCACCCACACGGTGATGGTGGCAGCCTCCCCAGCGGCTGTGGTAAGATAACAAGTGGGAGAGAGAGTCACTGATCCTTCCCACATTTATCTTACAAAAATGCCAAACAAGTTGGTGTGTGTTGTGTGAGACCTGAGCCATTAGAGGCGTCACTGTGGGAGGAAGACTGGCCGCGCTCACACAATTTAATGGAGCTTCCCAGAAAACTCAGGTCATCCTCCTCTGTGGGGTTTCTTGAAGTTTTCTTCCCTGGTGACTGTAATTGTAAGAGTGAGAGGGGGGGGGGGAAGGAGGTGGGGAAGAGGAGACGGAAGGAAGGAGGTAGATGTAAGATGGAGACAGGAAATTGAGGTAGAGAGGGTAGACGAGGGATAAGAGTGAAAGAGGATAGGAGAGAAGTATGGAGAGGGGTTGGAGGTGCGAAAGGGAAGGGAGGGGAGTTATCAGGGGAAAGCGCTAAGCCTTTACTACTATATATCTCTTGGAAGGGGCCAGGATAAGGATTTGGGATGGGACGGGGGAAAGGAATGGTGCCCAACCACTTGGACGGTCGGCGACACCAACCTGTATGAAACGAGACCGTCGTTCTACCGTCTAGTTGAATTTGTTAGGAGAAAATAGTTATACTATTTATTACATATACAAGCAGTACCCACCCACGCGTTGTTGTGGCTCAGCAACCCATGTGCGTTGCTGAGCCACAGCAAACTTCCCCTGTCCCCCAGTCCTCCCCATCATTTCCCCCCTCAATCGTCTCCTCGGCCACCCAACCATTTCCTACTCCTCCGTGATCTCGTCCTCACCACCATTCCCCACTCCACCATCCCCTCTTGTTTTCAGGGATATTCCTGCGTGGGCCCTAAGCCTCTGGCCCACTAAGTGATATTTGTTTGTGTTTTACTTGGGCAGAGTATGAGTATTTATGATTCAGATGGTCGCTTTAGTAAGATTTTGCCATATATGTTTAACAACTTCTTCTGCTCTGTTGAATCTAAGTTGAAATCTTAATTAAGGGTTTGTAACTGTGCACTGTGTTAGATAATGTTCCAGTGGTCTGTCGGGCATTTCCCCACAGTGCTGACATTTCCTCTCATCTTCCGGAACCAGTAAGCCTATTACCCATGCACATGGGTATCGAAGCCTGGTGCGATGTAATTGTTCTTCTGTTGCTCTACTGCTCCCTTTCATCAAACTAAGTGGTTCATAGTTGGTTGAATTCTTGTACCAACCCGCAGATCCTGATGTTGCTCCTGCTGTGTTGAGGCCACTGTGCATCTTTCGCATTGATCTGTTTTTAATTACTTTCTTAATCTGTGATTGACTCTGTGGTATGTAAATGTCTACATTTCTTCTCTTAGTTGCAAGTTTTGCAGCTTCGTCTGCAACGTCATTTCCTATTTTTCCCACATGACTTGGCACCCAGTTGATAAGTATGCGTCGGCCTTGTCGTTTGAGTGTTTGCATTAATAATATGATATTTGTGATCAGATCCACCATCCCCTCATGCTTCCCTCCATGCCCCACTCCCCTTTCCCTTTGTCCTCCCTACCATTCTCCATTCCACCATCCCCTCCTCCCCACCATCCGATACTCCCCCGTCCCCTCGTCCTTCCCCCACCATTACCCCCTCCCTTGTCCCCTCGTCCTCCCCACCATCTCTCACTTCCGTCCCCTCGTCATCCCCACCATTCCCCACTCCCTCGTCTGATGCCTTCCCAAATGGTCTGATGTTCCCCATTAATAAAATATAAGAAAAACAGTTAAAAAATTTAATGAAATATTAAAAAATATAAAAATAAACTATACTCACAAAATGAACGGTATGGCAAACAACACAGCTCAATTCCAACACAATTCACACAAAATAATTCAATCAAAATGAAAATAAATCAAAATCAATGAAAATTCAATTTATCAATGCACTCAGAAACTTTGAAATGGAATTGTAATATATTTAGTATATCATGTATGTTGCTCTTACATGCAACAGATGGCGCTGTTTGTCAAGAAAAGCATAGTTTTACCTGTTACAGATGTGACATGTATACTTATATTTACGAAATGAACGATATGGTAAACAACACAGCTCAGTTCCAACACAATGTCACACAAAATAATTCAATAAAAAATGAAATAAATTAAAATCTATGAAATAAAATTTATCAATGCAATCGGAAACATTGAAATGGAATTCGTGACATATTTAGTATAGCGTGAATATTCCTATTATGTGCAACAGATGGCGCTGTTTTTAAAAAACGGATGTTTTTACCTGTCACAGGGGTGGCATCCATATAGCAGATATATAAAAAGACGCGCCTATTCGAATGCAACGTTGTGTCAAAATTTCAAAGCAATCGGTAAAGAGGTTTCGAAGATTTCCCCCACATGAAAAACACAGTTTTTCAGAAAAGCATGTTTTTTTTACCATCCCAGACGTTACATCTATATAGTATATATAAAAAAAAACCTGGCTGGATGCAAATGAAACATTGCCTGAAAATTTCAAAGCAATCAGTGAAGAACTTTCAGAGATTAACGATTTTGAACAAACGAACATTTCCATTTTTATTTATATTGATTGAATTCAAAATGTTTAGTTTGTATGTCACTCAAGCTGTCGCGTGCTGAGGCTGCCTCACAAGGAAAAAGACTAAATTACCGAAGAGGAAAATATGACGAGATGAGGAACTTCCTAATAGGAATACCATGGGGAACAGAACTTAGAGAAAAGACTGTACAGGATATGATGGATTATGTCACTCAGAAGTGTCTGGAGGCTGCAGACAGGTTTATCCCAGTCCAGAAAGTGAAAAATTAAAAGCAACAGAAGAATCCGTGGTTCAACCAGGAATGTGCAGCAGCGAAGCAATTGAGTAAAAGAACATGGAGAAACTACAGGAACAACAGAACACCAGAGAGCAGGGAGAGATACCAGAGAGCCAGAAATGAGTACATCAGAGTGAGGAGAGAAGCAGAGAGACAGCATGAAAATGACATCGCGAGTATAGCTAAGACCCAACCAAAACTGCTCGACAGTCACATCACGAGGAAAACAGCAGTGAAGGAACAAGTGATGAAACTGAGAAAAGGAGAGAACAGATACACAGAACCACAAAGAGGTTTGTGAAGAACTCAACAAGAGTGTCCAGGAGGTCTTCACAATAGAACAAGGAGAGGTCCCTGCACTAAATGAAGAAGCAAACCGAACAACCTTGGAGGAAATTTACCTCACCAGTGATGAGGTCAAAAGGAATCTGTTGGAGCTGAATGTGTCAAGGGCTGTTGGGCCTGACAGAATCTCACTGTGGATTCTAAAAGAAGGTTCAGAAGAACTAAGTGTGCCACTCTCTATGGTGTATTACAGGTCACTGGAAACGGGAGACTTCCGGAAACCTGGAAGACAGCTAATGAAGTCCCAATTTACAAAAAGGATGACAGGCAAGAGGCACTGAACTACAGGCCAGTTTCCTTAACTTGTATACCATGCAAGGTGATGGAGAAAATTGTGAAAAAAAGGCTCGTAAAGCATCTGGAGGGAAACAGCTTTGTAACACACCACCAGCATGGGTTCAGAGATGGTAAATCGTGCCTCACAGGCCTAATAGAATTCTATGACCAAGCAACACAAATTAGGCAGGAAAGAGAAGGGTGGGCAGACTGCATTTTCTTGGACTGTCAGAAAGCCTTTGACACAGTACCTCACAAAAGGCTGTTGCAAAAGTTGGAACAGCAGGCAGGAGTAAAAGGTAAGGGGCTGCAGTGGATAAGGGAGTATCTAAGCAATAGGAATCAGCAAGTAACGGTGATGGGGAGGCATCAGAGTGGCGAGATGTCACCAGCGGAGTCCCACAGGGCTTTATACTCGGACCTATCCTGTTTCTAGTAAATGTAAACGACCTTCCAGAGGGTATAGATTCATTCCTCTCAATGTTTGCTGACGATGCAAAAATTATGAGAAGAATCAAAATAGATGAAGATAGACAGAGACTACAGGATGACCTGGACAAACTGGAGGAATGGTCTAGAAAATGGCTGCTAAAGTTCAACTGAGGAAAGTGTAGAGTAATGAAATTAGGCGAAGGGAGCAGAAGGCTGAACACGAGGTACCATCTGGGAAGTGAAATCCTACAAGAGTCAAATAGAGAGAAAGATCTGGGGGTCGATATCACAACGAACCTATCCCCCAGAGGCCCACATCAAAAGGATATCATCAGCGGCATATGCTAGACTGGTCAATATAAGAACTGCCTTTAGAAACTTGTGTGAGGAATCGTTCAGGACCCTGTATACCACTTATGTAAGACCAATCCTGGAGTATACAGCTCCAGCCTGGAATCCATAACTAGTTAAATACAAGACGAAGTTAGAGAAGATTCAGAGGTATGCCACCAGAGTGGTCCCGGAACTGAGAGGAATGAGTTACGAGAAAAGGCTAAGGGAGCTGAACCTCACAACCCTTAAAAACAGAAGAGTAAGGGGTGACATGATAACCACCTACAAAATTCTCAGGGGAATTGACAGGGTGGACAAAGACAAACTCTTTAGCGTGGGCGGAACACGAACAAGGGAACACAGGTGGAAACTTAGTACCCAGATGAGCCACAGAGATGTAAGAAAGAATTTTCTCAGTGTCAGGGTAGTGAACAAATGGAATGCATTAAGTAGTGTTGTGGTGGAGGCTGACTCCATACACAGTTAAAATGTAGATATGATCGTGCCCAATAGGCTCAGGAATCTGTACACCAGTTGATTGACAGTTGAGAGGCGGGGCCAAAGAGCCAGATCTCAACCTCCGCAAACACCACTAGGGGAGTACAAGGTGAGTACAAGGTTCCCTTGGGTGTTCCGGCGATGTGTCTCAACTACCAGAATGAGAACTTGCATCTGAGACTGCAGCTATACGAGAATTCTATCAACGGAAATTGACTTTAACTGATTATACATCTTCTCATGTTTTCACCACTCACAAGGAAGCCGTCGCGCCACCCGTGCAGCGTATGTATATGCTTGAGTGTGGAGGAGATTCAACGTGTGTGTGTGTGTGTGTGTGTGTGTGTGTGTGTGTGTGTGTGTGTGTGTGTGTGTGTGTGTGTGTGTGTGTGTGTGTGTGTGTGTGTGTGTGTGTGTGTGTGTGTGTGTGTGTGTGTGTGTGTGTGTGTGTGTGTGTGTGTGTGTGTGTGTGTGTGTGTGTGTGCGTGTGTGTGTGTGTGTGTGTGTGTGTGTGTGTGTGTGTGTGTGTGTGTGTGTGTGTGTGTGTGTGTGTGTGTGTGTGTGTGTGTGTACTCACCTAGTTCTCACCTAGTTGTGTTTGCGGGGGTTGAGCTCTGGCTCTTTGGTCCCGCCTCTCAACCGTCAATCAACAGGTGTACAGGTTCCTGAGTCTATTGGGCTCTATCATATCTACACTTGAAACTGTGTATGGAGTCAGCCTCCACCACATCACTTCCTAATGCATTCCATTTGTCAACCACTCAGACACAAATAAAGGTCTTTCTAATATCTCTGTGGCTCATTTGGGCGCTCAGTTTCCACCTGTGTCCCCTAGTGCGTGTGCCCCTAGTGTTAAATAGCCTGTCTTTATCTACCCTATCAATTCCCTTGAGAATCTTGAATGTGGTGATCATGTCCCCCTAACTGTTCTGTCTTCCAGCGAAGTGAGGTTTAATTCCCGTAGTCTCTCCTCGTAGCTCATACCTCTCAGCTCGGGTACTAGTCCGGTGGCAAACCTTTGAACCTTTTCCAGTTTAGTCTTATCCTTGACTAGATTTGGACTCCATGCTGGGGCTGCATACTCCAGGATTGGCCTGACATATGTGGTATACAAAATTCTGAATGATTCTTTACACAAGTTTCTGAATGCCGTTCGTATGTTGGCCAGACTGGCATATGCTGCTGATCTTATCCTCTTGATAAGGGCTGCAGGAGACAGGTCTGGCGTGATATCAACCCCCAAGTCTTTTTCTTTCTCTGACTCCTGAAGAATTTCCTCTCTCAGATAATACCATGTATTTGTCCTCCTGCTCCCTACACCTATCTTCTTTACATTACATTTGGTTGGGTTAAACTCTAACAACCATTTGTTCGACCATTCCTTCAGTATGTCTAGGTCTTCTTGAAGCCTCAAACAGTCCTCTTCTGTCTTAATCCTTCTCATAATTTTGGCATCGTCCGCAAACATTGAGAGAAATGAATCTATACCCTCCGGGAGATCATTTACATGTATCAGAAACAAGATAGGACCGAGTACAGCGCCCTGTGGGACTCCACTGGTGACTTCACGCCAATCGGAGGTCTCACCCTCACCGTAACTCTCTGCTTCCTATTGCTTAGGTACTCCCTTTTCCACTGCAGCACCTTACCCTGCCTGTCTCTCCAGCTTATGTACCAGCCTCCCATGCGTTACTGTGTCAAAGGCTTTCCGACAATCCAAGAAAATGCAGTCTGCCCAGCCCTCTCTTTCTTGCTTAATCTGTGTCACCTGGTCGTAGAATTCTATTAAGCCAGTCAGGCAAGATTTACCCTCCCTGAACCCATGTTGGCGATTTGTCACGAAGTCCCTTCTCTCCAGATGTGTTACCAGTTTTTTTCTCACGATCTTCTCCGTCACCTTGCATGGTATACAAGTCAAGGACACTGGCCTGTAGTTCAGTGCCTCTTTCCTTTCGCCCTTTTTGTATACTGGGACCACATTCGCTGTCTTCCATATTTCTGGTAGGTCTCCCGTCTCCAGTGACTTACTATACACTATGGAGAGTGGCAAGCAAAGTGCCTCTACACACTCTTTCAGGGCCCATGGCGAGATCCCGTCTGGACCAACAGCCTTTCTAACATCTAGATCCAGCAGGTGTCTCTTGACCTCCTCTTTCGTAATTTCGAACTCTTCCAAGGCCGCCTGGTTTACTTTCCTTTCTCCTAGCACAGTGACCTCACCTTGTTCTGTTGTGAAGACCTCTTGGAACCTCTTGTTCAGTTCATCACACACCTCTTTGTCATTCTCTGTTTACCTGTCCTCGCCTGTTCTAAGTTTCACTACCTGTTCTTTCACTGTTGTTTTCCTTCTGATGTGACTGTGGAGTAGCTTTGGTTCAGTCTTGGCTTTGTTTGCTATATCATTTTCATAACTTTTCTCTGCTTCTCTTCTCACCCTGACAAACTCATTCCTGGTTCTCTGGTATCTCTCTCTGCTTTCTGGTGTTCTGTTATTCCGGAAGTTCCTCCACGCCCTTTTGTTCAGTTTCTTTGCTTACATACATGCCCTATTATGCCATAGATTCTTCTTTTGCTTCTCGGATTTTTCCTTTTGGGCCGGGATGTATCTACTTACTGCCTCCTGACACTTTTGGGTGTCATAGTCCATCATATCTTGTACAGACTTAGCTCTGAGGTCTGTGTCCCAAGGTATTTCCCTTAGGAAGCTTCTCATCTCCTCATAATTTCCCTTTCGGAATACCAGCCTTTTGTTTCCTAGTTCTTTTTCGGGGGGGGGGGGGGATAATTCCGAGCTCTACCAGGTACTCAAAGTTCAATACACTGAGATCACTCATTCCCAAGGGTGCTTCCATCTTGACTTCCCTTATATCCCACTCATTTAGGGTAAATATCAGATCAAGCATTGCTGGTTCATCTTCTCCTCTCATTCTTGTTTGATCCTTGATGTGCTGGCTTAGAAAGTTTCTTGTTGCCACGTCCAGCAGTTTAGCTCTCCATGTTTCTGGTCCTCCATGCTGGTCTCTGTTCTCCCAATCTATCTTCCCATGGTTGAAGTCTCCCATTATTAGTAGTCCAGATCCATTCCTGCTAGCAACAGAAGCTGCTCTCTCTATTATGTTAATGGTGGCCATATTGTTTCTTTCATATTCCTGTCTGAGTCTTCTGTCATTTGGTGGTGGATTATATATGACTACGACTATAATTTTTTGCCCTCCATTTGTTATTGTTCCTATTATGTAGTCACTGAAACCTTCACAACCCTGAACAACCATCTCAAAATCCCAGCCTTTTCTTACCAGCAGAGCTACACCACCACCGCCTCTTCCTTCTCTCTCTTTCCTCATAACATAATAGTCCTGTGGGAACACTGCATTTGTTATTGTTTTCGTCAGCTTTGTTTCTGTGAGGGCTACTATGTCTGGGTTTTCCTCTAGTACCCATTCTCCAAGTTCATTTGCTTTATTTGTAATTCCATCTATGTTAGTGTACATTGCCTTGAGGCTCACTTTTTTCTGTCCGTTCTCAAATCTCCTCCTTGATGAGTGTTCTGCTGGTGGAGGAAGCTGTGCCATGGGTGTGAGGATTTGTGAGGTGGATACCAGGGTTGCAGAGGATACTGGGATGAGGTGTGTGTGTGTGTGTGTGTGTGTGTGTGTGTGTGTGTGTGTACTCACCTATATGTGCTTGCAGGATCGAGCATTGACTCTTGGATCCCGCCTTTCTAGCTATCGGTTGTTTACAGCAATGACTCCTGTCCCATTTCCCTATCATACCTAGTTTTAAAAGTATGAATAGTATTTGCTTCCACAACCTGTTCCCCAAGTGCATTCCATTTTTCTACTACTCTCACGCTAAAAGAAAACTTCCTAACATCTCTGTGACTCATTTGAGTTTCCAGTTTCCACCCATGTCCCCTCGTTCTGTTATTATTACGTGTGAACATTTGATCTACTTCCACTTTGTCAATTCCCCTGAGTATTTTATATGTCCCTATCATATCTCCTCTCTCCCTTCTTTTCTCTAGTGTCGTAAGGTTCAGTTCCTTCAGCCGCTCTTCATATCCCATCCCTCGTAGCTCTGGGACAAGCCTCGTCGCAAACCTCTGAACCTTCTCCAGTTTCTTTATGTGTTTCTTCAGGTGGGGGCTCCATGATGGCGCGGCATACTCTAAGACGGGTCTCACGTAGGCAGTGTAAAGCGCCCTAAAAGCTTCCTCATTTAGGTTTCTGAATGAAGTTCTAATTTTCGCCAGTGTAGAGTACGCTGCTGTCGTTATCCTATTTATATGTGCCTCAGGAGTTAGATTAGGTGTCACATCCACTCCCAGGTCTCTTTCTCGAATCGTTACAGGTAGGCTGTTCCCCTTCATTGTGTACTGTCCCTTTGGTCTCCTGTCACCTGATCCCATTTCCATAACTTTACATTTACTGGTGTTAAACTCCAGTAGCCATTTCTCTGACCATCTCTGCAGCCTGTTTAAGTCCTCTTGGAGGATCCTACAATCCTCGTCTGTCACAACTCTTCTCATTAATTTTGCGTCATCTGCAAACATTGACATGTATGATTCCACTCCTGTAAACATATCATTTACGTAAATTAGAAAGAGGATTGGTCCCAGCACCGATCCTTGAGGTACTCCACTTGTTACTGTTCGCCAGTCCGACTTTTCGCCCCTTACCATTACCCTCTGGCTCCTTCCTGTTAGGTAGTTCTTCACCCATACTAGGGCCTTTCCGCTTACTCCTGCCTGCCTCTCAAGTTTGTATAGCAGTCTCATGTGCGGTACCGTATCAAAGGCCTTTTGGCAGTCAAGAAATATGCAGTCTGCCCAGCCTTCTCTGTCCTGCCTTATCCTTGTTACTTTATCATAGAATTCTAAAAGGTTTGTTAGGCATGATTTCCCTGTCCAGAACCCATGTTGGTGCTTGTTTACAAACCCAATGCTCTCCAGGTGCTCAACAAGTCTTAGCCTAATTATTCTTTCAAGTATTTTGCAGGGGATGCTTGTCAGTGATACGGGTCTGTAGTTAAGTGCCTCCTCCCTATCCCCCTTTTTGAAAATCGGTACGACATTTGCCTCCTTCCAGCAACTGGGCAATTCTCCCGACATAAGTGACTCATTGAAGATCATTGCCAGAGGCACGCTGAGAGCCTGCGCTGCCTCTTTAAGTATCCACGGTGATACTTTGTCTGGTCCAACAGCTTTATTTGCATCCAGTGTTGTCAACTGTTTCATTACATCCTCTGCTGTCACCTCTATATCTGATAGTCTTTCATCTTGGGTAATCTCTTCTAACAATGGGAGCTGCTCAGGCTCGGTAGTGAACACTCCATGGAATTTTGCATTCAGTACCTCGCAGATTTCCTTGTCGCTTTCTGTATATGCCCCTTCTGTTTTCCTCAGTCTTGTCACTTGGTCATTTACCGACATCTTCCTTCTTATATGGCTATGTAGTAATTTTGGTTGCTTTTTCGCTTTGACTGCAATATCGTTCTCATAATTTCTTTCCGACACTCGTCTTATGTTAATGTAATCATTCCTAGCTCTGTTACATCTAATCCTGTTGTCCTCTGTCCTTTGTCTTCTGTACTTCCTCCACTCCCTCCTGCTTCTCACCTTTGCTTCCTGACACTGTCTATTAAACCATGGGTTATTATATTCCCTCCTGCTTTTTTCCTTTATTGTTGGAATAAATCTATCTTCAGCCTCCTTGCATTTCAATATGACTTGGTTCATCATACCTTGCACTGTTTTTCCTCTAAGTTCTTCCTCCCACTGCACTTCTCCCAGGTAGTCCCTTATCCTTCTGTAGTCCCCTTTTCTGTAATCAAGTCTCCTTTCCCGGACCTCTTGTCCATTGGTCACAATTTTAAACTCCATCATGTAGTCAAAGGCTAGGACACAATGGTCACTAGCTCCTAGTGGTATTTCATGTTCCAACTGCTCGATGTCTTCTACATTCTGAGTGATAATGAGATCTAATAGGCTGGGCGTATCCCCTGTGTGTGTGTGTGTGTGTGTGTGTGTGTGTGTGTGTGTGTGTGTGTGTGCGTGTATGTGTGTGTGTGTGTGTGTGTGTGTGAGTGTGTGTGTGTGTGTGTACTCACCTAATTGTGCTTGCGGGGGTTGAACTCCGGCTCTTTGGTCCCGCCTCTCAACCGTCAATCAACAGGTGTACAGATTCCTGAGCCTATTGGGCTCTATCATATCTACACTTGAAACTGTGTATGGAGTCAGCCTCCATCACATCACTTCCAAATGTATTCCATTTGTCAACCACTCTGACACTAAAACAGTTCTTTCTTATATCTCTGTGGCTCATTTGGGCACTCAGTTTCCACCTGTGTTCCCTAGTGCGTGTGCCTCTTGTGTTAAATAGCCTGCCTTTATCTACCCTATCAATTCCATTGAGAACCATTGAGAATCTTGAATGTGGTGATCATGTTCCCCCTAAATCTTCTGTCTTCCAGAGAAGTGAGGTTTAATACCCGTAGTCGCTACGGGAATTAAAGTGTGTGTGTGTGTGTGTGTGTGTACTCACCTAGTTGTACTCACCTAGTTGTGTCTGCAGGATCGAGCATTGACTCTTGGATCCCGCCTTTCGAGCATCGGTTGTTTACAGCAATGACTCTTGTCCCATTTCCCTATCATACCTGGTTTTAAAATTATGAATAGTATTTGCTTCCACAACCTGTTCCTGAAGTGCATTCCATTTCCCCACTACTCTCACGCTAAAAGAAAACTTCCTAACATCTCTGTGACTCATCTGAGTTTCAAGCTTCCATCCATGTCCTCTCGTTCTGTTACTATTCCGTGTGAACATTTCGTCTATGTCCACTCTGTCAATCCCTCTGAGTATCTTATACGTTCCTATCATGTCCCCCCTCTCCCTTCTTCTTTCTAGTGTCGTAAGGCACAGTTCCCTCAGGCGCTCCTCATACCTCATCCCTCGTAGCTCTGGGACGAGTCTCGTTGCAAACCTCTGAACCTTTTCCAGTTTCATTATATGCTTCTTCAGATGGGGACTCCATGATGAGGCGGCATACTCTAAGACTGGCCTTACGTAAGCAGTGTAAAGCGCCCTAAATGCCTCCTTACTTAGGTTTCTGAATGATGTTCTAACTTTTGCCAGTGTAGAGTACGCTGCTGTCGTTATCCTATTATTATGTGCCTCAGGAGATAGATTAGGTGTTACGTCCACCCCCAGGTCTCTTTCACGCGTCGTTACAGGTAGGCTGTTCCCCTTCATTGTGTACTGTCCCTTTGGTCTCCTATCTCCTAGTCCCATTTCCATAACTTTACATTTGCTCGTGTTGAATTCTAGTAGCCATTTCTCTGACCATCTCTGCAATCTGTTCAGGTCCTCTTGGAGGATCCTGCAATCCTCATCTGTCACAACTCTTCTCATCAACTTTGCATCATCCGCAAACATCAACATGTAGGACTCTACGTCTGTAAACATGTCGTTAACATATACAAGAAATAGAATTGGTCCCAGCACCGATCCTTGTGGTACTCCACTTGTTACTGTTCGCCAGTCCGACTTCTCGCCCCTTACCGTAACTCTTTGGCTCCTTCCTGTTAGGTAGTTCCTTATCCATGCTAGGACCTTTCCCCCCACCCCCGCCTGCCTCTCGAGCTTGAACAGCAGTCTCATGTGCGGTACTGTATCAAAGGCTTTTTGGCAGTCCAGAAATATGCAGTCTGCCCAACCATCTCTGTCCTGTCTTATCCTCGTTATTTTATCATAGAATTCCAGAAGGTTTGTTAGGCACGATTTCCCTGTCCAGAACCCATGTTGATGTTTGTTCACAAACCTAATGTTCTCCAGGTGTGCAACCAGTCGTAGCCTAATTATCCTTTCCAGTATTTTACAGGGGATGCTTGTCAGTGATACAGGTCTATAGTTAAGTGCCTCCTCCCTATCGCCTTTCTTGAAGATCGGCACGACATTTGCCTTCTTCCAGCAACTGGGCAATTCTCCTGACATAAGTGACTCATTAAAGATCATTGCCAGAGGCACGCTGAGGGCCTGTGCTGCTTCTTTTAGTATCCACGGTGATACTTTGTCTGGTCCAACTGCTTTAGTTGCATCTAGAGTTGTCAACTGTTTCATTACCTCCTCTGCTGTCACCTCTATATCTGATAGTCTTTCATCTAGGGTAACCCCTTCCAACAATGGGAGCTGCTCAGGCTCGGTAGTGAACACTCCATGGAAACTGGCATTCAGTGCCTCGCAGATTTCCTTGTCACTTTCAGTATATGCCCCCTCTGTCTTCCTTAGTCTTGTCACTTGGTCGTTCACCGACATTTTTCTTCTTATATGACTGTGTAGTAACTTAGGTTGTTTTTTCGCTTTGATTGCAATATCGTTCTCATAGTCCCTTTTCGATGTTCGTCTTATGTTAATGTAATCGTTCCTAGCTCTGTTGTATCTGCTTCTGTTGTCCTCTGTTCTTTGTCTTCTGTACTTCCTCCACTCCCGCCTGCTGGCCATTTTTGCTTCCTGACACTGTCTATTAAACCATGGGTTATTATATTCCTTCTTATTTTTTCCCTTTACCGTTGGTATAAATCTCTCTTCGGCCTCCTGGCATTTCTGTATGACTAGGTCCATCATATCTTGGACTGTTTTTCCTCTAATTTCTTCCTCCCACTGCACTTCATCCAGATAGTCCCTTATCCTCATATAGTCCCCTTTCCTTTAGTCAGCTCTCCTTTCGCAGATCTCTTGTCCCATGGTCATAAGTTTGAATTCCATCATGTAGTCAAAGACTAGGACACAATGGTCACTGGTCCCTAGAGGTATTTCATGCTCTAAATTCTCGATATCTTCTACGTTCTGGGTGAAAATCAGGTCTAATAGGCTCGGTGCATCTCCTCCTCTTTCCCTTGTGTCTTCCTTCACATGTTGTGTCAGGAAATTCATGTCTATAACATCTACTAATTTTGCTCCCCACGTTTCGTCCCCTCCATGGGGATTCCTTGATTCCCAATTTATCTCTCCATGATTTAGGTCCCCCATGATCAGCAGCTTCGCTCTCATTCTATGGGCTAGTGTTGCTGCCTTCTGCAGTTCATCTATACATGCTTTGTTGTTGTCATCATACTCCTGCCTGGGTCTTCTACTGTTTGGTGGGGGATTGTAGATTACCAAGATCACAATCTTCCTCCCATCTACTGTCAGAGTTCCATGTATGAAGCTTGTGCTTGTGCAACTCGATTTCCCAGGTCTTCAAACTTCCATTTCCGCTTTATTAGGAGTGCCACTCCCCCTCCCTGTCTCTGTGTCCTCTCTTTTCTTATCACCTGGTACCCTTCAGGAAAGATTGCATCTGAGATCATGTCATTAATTTTAGTTTCCACAATTGCAACTATGTCAGGATCTGCCTCACTCACTCTTTCTTTTATCTCTTCTGCTTTATTAGATACCCCATATGTGTGTGTGTGTGTGTGTGTGTGTGTGTGTGTGTGTGTGTGTGTGTGTGTGTGTGTGTGTGTACTCACCTAGTTGTACTCACCTAGTTTTGTTTGCGGGGGTTGAGCTCTGGCTCTTTGGTCCCGCCTCTCAACCGTCAATCAACAGGTGTACAGATTCCTGAGCCTATTGGGCTCTGTCATATCTACACTTGAAACTGTGTATGGAGTCAGCCTCCACCACATCACCCCCTAATGCATTCCATTTGTCAACCACTCTGACACTAAAAAAGTTCTTTCTAATATCTCTGTGGCTCATTTGGGCACTCAGTTTCCACCTGTGTCTCCTTGTGCGTGTGCCCCTTGTGTTAAATAGACTGTCTTTTTCTACCCTATCAATCCCGTTCAGAATCTTGAATGTGGTGATCATGTCCCCCCTAACTCTTCTGTCTTCCAGCGAAGTGAGGTTTAATTCCCGTAGTCTCTCCTCGTAGCTCATACCTCTCAGCTCGGGTACTAGTCTGGTGGCAAACCTTTGAACCTTTTCAAGTTTATTCTTATCCTTGACTAGATATGGACTCCATGCTGGGGCTGCATACTCCAGGATTGGCCTGACATATGTGGTATACAAAGTTCTGAATGATTCTTTACACAAGTTTCTGAATGCCGTTCGTATGTTGGCCAGCCTGGCATATGCCGCTGATGTTGTCCGCTTGATATGTGCTGCAGGAGACAGGTCTGGCGTGATATCAACCCCCAAGTCTTTTTCCTTCTCTGACTCCTGAAGAATTTCCTCTCCCAGATGATACCTTGTATCTGGCCTCCTGCTCCCTACACCTATCTTCATTACATTACATTTGGTTCGGTTAAACTCTAACAACCATTTGTTCGAAAATTCCTTCACCTTGTCTAGGTCTTCTTGAAGCCTCAAACAGTCCTCTTCTGTTTTAATCCTTCTCATAATTTTAGCATCGTCCGCAAACATTGAGAGAAATGAATCGATACCCTCCGGGAGATCATTTACATATATCAGAAACAAGATAGGACCGATTACAGAGCCCTGTGGGACTCCACTGGTGACTTCACGCCAATCGGAGGTCTCACCCCTCACCGTAACTCTCTGCTTCCTATTGCTTAGATACTCCCTCATCCACTGGAGCACCTTACCAGCTACACCTGCCTGTCTCTCCAGCTTATGTACCAGCCTCTTAGGCGGTACTGTGTCAAAGGCTTTCCGACAATCCAAGAAAATGCAGTCCGCCCAGCCCTCTCTTTCTTGCTTAATCTGTGTCACCTGATCGTAGAATTCTATCAAGCCTGTAAGGCAAGATTTACCCTCCCTGAATCCATGTTGGCGATTTGTCACGAAGTCCCTTCTCTCCAGATGTGTTACCAGGTTTTTTTCTCACGATCTTCTCCATCACCTTGCATGGTATACAAGTCAAGGACACTGGCCTGTAGTTCAGTGCCTCTTGTCTGTCGCCCTTTTTGTATATTGGGACCACATTCGCCGTCTTCCATATTTCTGGTAGGTCTCCCGTCTCTAGTGACTTACTATACACTATGGAGAGTGGCAAGCAAAGTGCCTCTGCACACTCTTTCAGTACCCATGGTGAGATCCCATCTGGACCAACAGCCTTTCTAACATCCAAATCCAGCAGGTGTCTCTTGACCTCCTCTCTCGTAATTTCGAACTCCTCCAAGGCCGCCTGGTTTACCTCCCTTTCTCCTAGCACAGTGACCTCACCCTGTTCTATTGTGAAGACCTCCTGGAACCTCTTGTTGAGTTCCTCACACACCTCTCTGTCATTCTCTGTATACCTGTCCTCGCCTGTTCTAAGTTTCAGTACCTGTTCTTTCACTGTTGTTTTCCTTCTGATGTGACTGTGGAGTAGCTTTGGTTCAGTCTTGGCTTTGTTTGCTATATCATTTTCAAAATTTTTCTCTGCTTCTCTTCTCACCCTGACGTACTCATTCCTGGTTCTCTGGTATCTCTCTCTGCTTTCTGTGTGTGTGTGTGTGTGTGTGTGTGTGTGTGTGTGTGTGTGTGTGTGTGTGTGTGTGTGTGTGTGTGTGTGTGTGTGTGTGTGTGTGTGTGTGTGTGTGTGTGTGTGTGTACTCACCCAATAGTGCTTGCGAGGGTTGAGCTTTGGCTCTTTGGTCCCGCCTCTCAACTGTCAATCAACTGGTGTACAGATTCCTGAGCCTACAGGGCTCTATCATATCTACATTTGAAAACTGTGTATGGAGTCAGCCTCCACCACATCACTGCCTAATGCATTCCATCCGTTAACCACTCTGACACTGAAAAAGTTCCTTCTAACGTCTCTGTGGCTCATGTGGGAACTCAGTTTCCACCTGTGTCTCCATGTTCGCGCCCCACCAGTGTTGAATAGTTTATCCTTGTTTACGCGGTCGATTCCTCTGAGGATTTTGTAGGTTGTGATCATGTCTCCCCTTACTCTTCTGCCTCCAGTGTCTTCCGGTGTGTGTGTGTGTGTGTGTTTGTGTGTGTGTGTGTGTGTGTGTGTGTGTGTGTGTGTGTGTGTCTGTGTGTGTGTGTGTGTGTGTGTGTGTGTGTGTGTGTGTGTGTGTGTGTGTGTGTGTGTGTGTGTGTGTGTGTGTGTGTGTGTGTGTGTGTGTGTGTGTGTGCGTGCGTGTGTGTGTGTGTGTGTGTGTGTGTGTGTGTGTGTGTGTGTGTGTGTGTGTGTGTGTGTGTGTGTGTGTGTGTGGTGTGTGTGTGTGCGTGCGTGTGTGTGTGTGTGTGTGTGTGTGTGGGTCTATGTGTGTGTGTGTGTGTACTCACCTATTTGAGCTTGCGGGGGTTGAGCTTTGGCTCTTTGGTCCCTCCTCTCAACTGTCAATCAACTGGTGTACAGATTCCTGAGCCTACAGGGCTCTATCGTATCTACATTTAAAACTGTGTATGGAGTCAGCCTCCACCACTTCACTGCCAAATGCATTCCATCCGTTAACTACTCTGACACTGAAAAAGTCCTTCTAACGTCCCTGTGGCTCATGTGGTTACTCAGTTTCCACCTGTGTCCCCTTGTTAGCGTTCCACCAGTGTCGAATAGTTTATCCTTGTTTACCCGTTTAATTCCGCTGAGGATTTTGTAAGTTGTGATCATGTCTCCCCTTACTATTTTGTCTTTCAGTGTCGTAACGTGCATTTCCAGCAGCCTTTCCTTGTAAACTCATGCCTCTTAGTTCTGGGAAAAATCTTGTTGCATTCCTTTGGACTTTTTCCAGCTTCGTCTTGTGCTTGACAAGGTACGGGCTCCATGCTGGGGCCGCATACTCCAGGATTGGTCTTAACATATGTGGTGTACAAGATTCTGAATGATTCCTAACACAGGTTCCTGAACGCTGTTCTGATGTAGCCAGCCTCGCGTATGCCGCAGACGTTATTCTTTTCATGTGGGCTTCAGGAGACTGGTTTGGTGTGATATGAACTCCTAGATCTTTCTCTCTGTCCGTTTCATTAAGTACTTCATCTCCTATTCTGTATCCTGTGTCTGGCCTCCTGTTTCCACTGCCTAGTTTTATTACTTTGCATTTACTCGGGTTGAACTTCAACAGCCATTTGTTGGCTCATTCACTCAGTCTGTCTAGGTCATCTTGTAGCCTTCTACTATCTTCCTCTGTTTCAATCATCCTCATAATTTTTGCATCATCAGCAAACATTGAGAGAAAACGAGTCTATACCCTCTGGGAGATCATTTACATATACCAGAAACAGTTTAAGTCAAGGACTGACCCCTGCGGGACTCCACTTGTAACGTCTCGCCAATCTGAGACCTTACCCCTCCACACTGACTCGTTGTCTCCTATTGTTTAGGTACTCCTTTATCCACTGGAGTACCTTCCCTTTCACTCCAGCCTGCATCTCCAGCTTTTTCACTAGCCTCTTGTGTGGTACTGTATCAAAGGCTTTCTTACAATCCAAAAATATTCAGTCTGCACACCCTTCTTTTTCTTGCCTGATTTTTGTCTGCCTGGTCATAGTTTTCAAGTAACCCTGTGAAACAGGACCTGCCATCCCTGAACCCATGTTGATGCTGTGTTACAAAGTTCTTTCGCTCCAGATGTTCCACTAGCTTTCTTCGCACAATCTTCTCCATCAGCTTGCATGGTATGCAGGTTAGGGACACTGCCCTGTAGTTCAGTGCCTCCCTTTCTATCCCCTTTGATGTATATTGGGACTACGTTAGCTAATTTCCAAATTTCTGTGAGTTCCCCTTTTGCCAGTGATTTGTTGTACACTATGGAGAGTGGCAGGCACAGTTTCTTCTGCTCCTTTCTTTAGTATCCAAGGGGAGATTCCATCTGGGCATATAGCCTTTGTCATATCCAACTCTAGTAAACACTTCCTTACTTCCCCCGCTGATAATCTCAAACTCTTCCAGTGGTTCTTGGTTAACTGTTCCCTCTCTTATCTCTGGAATTTCTCCTTGCTCTATGGTGATGAACTCCTGGCATTTCTTATTCAGTTCCTCACATACTTCCTTGTCATTTGTAGTGAATCCTTCCGCCCCTATCCTTAATTCATAACCTATTCCTTTACTGTTGTTTTTTCTCCTGATGTGGCTATGCAGCAATTTAGTCTGAGTCTTTGCCTTGCTTGCGATGTCATTTTCGTATTGTCTTTCTGCCTCTTCTCATCCTGACATATTCATTCCTGATATTCTGGTATCTTTCTCTGCTCTCCAGTGTCCTGTTATTCCTATAGTTTCTCAATGCCCTTTTACTTTGCAGCTTAGCTAGCCTACATCTCTGATTAAACCATGGGTTTCTCATCTTCATTTCATTGTTTTCCTTTTGGACTGGGGCAATCTTGTTTCCTGCGTCCTTGCACTTCTGCGTGATGTAATCCATCATGTCTTGGGCCGTCTTTCCCCTGAGCTCTGTTTTCCCATGCTATATATGTTAGGAATTTTCTTATCTCCTTATAGTTTCCCTTTCGGTATGCTAACCTTTTGTTTTCGGTATCCCTTTTCGAGTTCAATAACCCTTCTTCAATCAGGTACTCAAACTGTGCACTGTGGTCGCTCATTCCTACTGGGGCCTCAAAACCGATTTCTCTTATGTCGGAGTCGTTCAGAGTGAAGACCAGGTCGAGTCTCGCTGGTTCGTCATTTCCTCTCATCCTTGTGGGTTCTCTGACATGCTGGGTTAAAAAGTTTTCTAGTCACCACCTCCAATAGTTTGGCTCTCCATGTATCCTCGCCTCCATGCAATTCCTTGTTCTCCCAGTCAATCCTTCCGTGATTGAAGTCCAACATGATGAGTAGGTGGGATCTATTTCTACAGGCAACAGAGGCTGCCCTCTCAATTATAGTGTTAACTGCCATGTTGTTGTTTTCATACTAATGACTGGATCATTTGGTGGAGGGTTATATATTACTGGTACTACTATTCGTGGTCCTCCCATTGTCATGGTGCCTGGTATGTAGTCTCTGAAACCCTCACAGCCCGGGATGGCCATCTCCTTAAAACTCCATTCCTTTCTTATGAGTGGGACCACTTCACCTCCTCCTCTACCTTCCCTCTCTTTCCTTATTACTATGTACTCCTGGGGAAACACGGCGTTTGTTATGATTCCAGAGAGTTTTGTGTCAGTGAGACCGATTACGTCTGGGCTTCACTTCTTGTGCTCTTTCCCTTTGTTCACTTGTCTTGCTTGAGATCCAATCCATGTTCGAGTACATTACCCTGAAACTGACTTTCTTCTGCTTCTTCTCTGGAGTGGAGGGGGACCTGTGGGATCTGGGAGGATTTGGAACGGGGAGACTGGTGTGTGTGTGGACTCACCTATTAGTGCTTGCGGGGGTTGAGCTTTGGCTCTTTGGTCCCGCCTCTCAACTCTCAATCAAACTGAGTGTGTGTGTGTGTGTGTGTCAAACGTTTTCTCTCAAACGACGCAAGACACATTATGGTGGTAGGGAGCAGCCGTGCAGGTAATGTGAGCCATGCTGTTCTGTCCATTCAGGTGGAGATGGAGTTGACAAGTGCCTCTCCTCAAGCCCTCAACTTGTAGTATCTGCATAACTATATGAGCTTCATAGCGTGAAGCAGCTTCGCTTGGGTCTGGTCATCTGATGCGGCTTCACTTCCTTACGGGGGGCCAGATCCGACTACCATGGACCAGCAAGCCCGCTGTGGTGCTCCCATAGTGGGTTACTATGTACCTTACGTTCATGTAATCCTATGATCTCACCTAGTCATGAGAGGAAGGTGTCGACTGGGCGAGGCGGTATTTCCTGGTTATGTGCGATAGACTCTTTTATAACATCATGAATTTAAGTGTTTAAATAATAAAAATTTTAAGTGTTTTAAAATCTAAATTTTGAAATTACTAAAGATAATTAAAACAATTAGTAATGAAAGCAGTAATAATAATAAAAATAATTAAAATAATAACAATAATGGTAACAATAGCAATCATTACAATTTTGTTAATAATGATAATCATAATTAATATATAATTTTAATGTCACTCGTTAACTTTTTAATAAGTTTTATGTGTAATGTAAAATCTCCTGTATGTCTGGCCCTCTCATTAACACCTCGCTAACTTCAATCATTTCTGCCGGAGTTTGGCAACATCTCTCCTAACCAACGTTTCCCTAACCCAAAGTTTGCTAACTTTTGTAAATACTTCAAAAGCCTCTCGCTCATATAGCTGAAATTTCCATAACTTTTGTATCTGTTTCGTAAAATCGTTACCAGCTCGTTGACAATTCTTTAACTAAATTTTTGGCATCTTTCACTCAGACTCTTTCGCTCGCTTCTCTGATAGTCCCTGAAGTTCTGGCTCCATTATGACAGACAGTTCACATTGCTAACACCTTGTTATCTCCAACACCTTGTTATTTCTAACTTCTCGTTATCTCTAACACTACTGAAAGCTCTGAGATTCAGAAGAAGGTTACGCAAGGCAACACAGTTAAGCATCAAACAGGAGACAGTGGTGAGAAGCTTCGTCTTCTCCAGCCTCACCACTTCCCTGACATGTGATATTCCTGGCAGAGCGAGTTGAACTATTCATGGAATATTCAAATTTTACGGTTTCTCAAATCTGTTGTGTATAAATTATATATTACGACTTGCTAAGGAATATGGGAAAGTGATAGAGCATATAAAACCATTATTTGCATGTACTTGTATGTGTCTACTCACCTAGTTGTATTTGCGGGGGTTGAGCTCTGGCTCTTTGGTCCCGCCTCTCAGCCGTCAATCAACAGGTGTACAAATTCCTGAGCCTATTGGGCTCTATCATATCTACACTTGAAACTGTGTATGGAGTCAGCCTCCACCACATCACTTCCTAATGCATTCCATTTGTCAACCACTCTGACACTAAAAAAGTTCTTTCTAATATCTCTGTGGCTCATTTGGGCACTTAGTTTCCACCTGTTTTCCCTTGTGCGTGTGCCCCTTGTGTTAAATATCCTGTCTTTATCTACTCTATCAATTCTCTTCAGAATCTTGAATGTGGTGAACATGTCCCCCCTAACTCTTCTGTCTTCCAACGAAGTGAGGTTTAGCTCCCGTAGTCTCTCATCGTAGCTCATACCTCTCAGCTCGGGTACTAGACTGATGGCAAACCTTTGAACCTTTTACATTTTAGTCTTATGCTTGACTTGATGTGGACTCCATGCTGGTGCCGCATACTCCAGGATTGGTCTGACATATGTGGTATATAATGTTCTGAAAGATTCCTTACACAAGTTTCTAAAGGCCGTTCTTATGTTAGCCAACCTGGCATATGCTGCTGCTGTTATCCTCTTGATGTGAGCATCAGGGGACAGGTCTGGCGTGATATCAACCCCCAGGTCTTTCTCTCTCTCGGACTCTTGAAGTATTTCATCTTCCAAATGGTACCTTGTATCTGGTCTCCTGCTTCCTACCCCTATCTTCATTACATTACATTTGCTTGGATTAAACTCTAACAGCCATTTGTTCGACCATTCCTGCAGCTTGTCCAGGTCTTCTTGAAGCCTCAAGCTGTCCTCCTCTGTCTTAATCCTTCTCATAATTTTGGCGTCGTCAGCAAACATTGAGAAGAATGAGTCTATACCCTCTGGGAGATCATTTACGTATATCAGAATCAGGATAGGTCCAAGTACAGAGCCCTGTGGGACTCCACTGGTGACTTCACGCCAGTCTGAGGTCTCACCCCTCACTGTAACTCTCTGCTTCCTATTGTTTAGGTACTCTCTTATCCACTGGAGCGCCCTACTAGTTACTCCTGCCTGTTTCTCCAGCTTATGCATCAACCTTTTATGGGGTACTGTGTCAAAGGCTTTCCGACAGTACAAAAAAATGCAGTCCGCCCACCCTTCTCTTTCTTGTTTAATCTTTGTCACCTGATCGTAGAATTCTATCAATCCTGTAAGGCAAGATTTACCCTCCCTGAACCCATGTTGATGGGTTGTCACGAAGTCTCTTCTCTCCAGATGTGTTACTAGGTTTTATCTCACAATCTTCTCCATCACCTTGCATGGTATACAAGTTAAGGACACTGGCCTGTAGTTCAGTGCCTCTTGTCTGTCACCCGTTTTGTATATTGGTACTACATTAGCAGTCTTCTATATTTCTGGTAGGTCCCCCAATTCCAGTGACCTACTATACACTATGGAGAGTGGTAGGCAAAGTGCTCCTGCACACTCTTTCAATACCCATAGCGAGATTCTATCCGGCCCAACAGCCTTTCTTACATCCAGCTCCAATAGTGCTTCTTGACCTCATCTCTTATAATTTCGAACCTATCCAAGGTCACCTGGTTTGCGGCCACCTCTTCTAGCGCCGTGACATCTCCCTGTTCTATTGTAAAGACCTCCTGGAACCTTTTATTGAGTTCTTCACACACCTCTTTGTCATTCTCTGTGTACCTGTCCTCGCCCACCCTAAGTTTCATCACCTGTTCCTTCACTGTTGTCTTCCTCCTGATGTGACTGTGTAGTAGCTTTGGTTTGGTCTTGGCTTTTTTAGCTATATCATTTTCATACCTTTTCTCAGCTGCTCTTCTCACACTGACATACTCGTTCCCGGTTCTCTGGTATCTCTCTTTACTTTCTGGTGTTCTGTTATTACGGAAGTTCCTCCATGCCCTTTTGTTCAGCTCCTTTGCTTTCATACATTCCTTATTAAACCACGGATTCTTCCTTTGCTTCTCTGTTTTTTTCCTGTCGGGCTGAGACAAACCTGCTTACAGCCTCCTGACATTTTTGGGTGACATAGTCCATCATGTCTTGTACGGACTTGGTTCCGAGTTCTGTGTCCCAATGTATGTCCCATAGGAATTTATTCATTTCCTCACAGTTTCCCTTTCGGTACGCCAGCCCTTTGGTTCCCAGTTCTTTTTTGGGGGAGATAATTCCCAGCTCAACCAGGTACTCAAAGCTCAATACACTATGATCAGTCATTCCCAATGGGGCTTCCAACTTAACTTCCCTTATATCCGACTCATTTAGGGTAAATATCAGATCAAGCAAGGCTGGTTCATCCTCTCCTCTCATTCTTGTCGGTCCCTTGACGTGTTGACTTAGAAAGTTTCTTGTTGCCACATCCAGCAGCTTAGCTCTCCATGTGTCTGGACCTCCATGTGGGTCTCTGTTCCCCTAATCTATCTTCCCATGGTTGAAGTCTCCCATGATTAGAAGTCTGGATCCGTTCCTGCTAGCCACAGAAGCTGCTCTCTCTATTATATTGATGGTGGCCATATTGTTTCTATCATATTCCTGTTTGGGTCTTCTGTCGTTCGGTGGGGAGTTATATATGACTACTATTATAATTTTCTGTCCTCCAGTTGCTATGGTGCCTGATATGTAGTCACTGAAACCTTCACAGTTCTGAATTACCATCTCTTCGAAACTCCAACCTTCTTTTAGTAGCAGAGCTACACCACCTCCTCCTCTCCCTTCTCTCTCTTTCCTCACTACATAGTAGTCCTGTGGAAACACTGCGTTTGTTATGATTTTCGTTAACTTTGTTTCTGTGAGTGCTATTATGTCTGGGTTTTCTTCTAGTGCCCATTCTCCAAGTTCACTTGTTTTATTTGAAATCCCATCTATGTTAGTGTACATTGCCTTGAAGCTCACTTTCTTCTGTTCATTTTCATGTCCCTTTCTTGGCGAGCATTCTGCTGGTGTGGGAAGCTGTTCCGTGGGTGAGAAGATCTGTGAGGTGGTTTGCAGGGTCTCAGAGGATTTTGGGGTGGGGGGTGGGGGTTTAAGGGAAGGGGGACAAGTAGGGTGTGGGTTAAGGAGATAGGGGGGACATAGAGGATACGGGATGAGGGGGGAGGAGGGATAGGAAGGGTTTGGGATGAAGGGGGAGGGGGGACAGGGGGGGGTAAGGTGGGAGGGGGGACATGATGGGAATGGGGAATGGGTGTCAGGGTCAGAATGGGGGGGGAGGGAGGGGGGTGGGGGCAGGTAGGGTGAGGGGAAGGGAGGGTTTCTATGCAGAGGGGGGTGGTGGTGTTGCCCTCCCCTCTGGTGTTGCTGGGATACTGGTGGGTGTGTGTGTGTGTGTGTGTGTGTGTGTGTGTGTGTGTGTGTGTGTGTGTGTGTGTTTGTGTGTGTGTGTGTGTGTGTGTGTGTGTGTGTGTGTGTGTGTGTGTGTGTGTGTGTGTGTGTGTGTGTGTGTGTGTGTGTGTGTGTGTGTGTGTGTGTTTGTGTGTGTGTGTGTGTGTTTGTGTGTTTGTGTGTGTGTGTGTGTGTGTGTGTGTGTGTGTGTGTGTGTGTGTACTCACCTAGTTGTACTCACCTAGTTGTGCTTCCGGGGGTTGAGCTCTGGCTCTCTGGTCCCGCCTCTCAACTGTCAATCAACAGGTGTACAGGTTCCTGAGCCTATTGGGCTCTATCATATCTACACTTGAAACTGTGTATGGAGTCAGCCTCCACCACATCACTTCCTAATGCATTCCATTTGTCAACCACTCTGACACTAAAAAAGTTCTTTCTAATATCTCTGTCGCTCATTTGGGCACTCAGTTTCCACCTCAGTTTTCCATGTGTGTGTGTGTGTGTGTGTGTGTGTGTGTGTGTGTGTGTGTGTGTGTGTGTGTGTGTATGTGTGTGTGTGTGTGTGTGTGTGTGGTGTGTGTGTGTGTGTGTGTGTGTGTATGTGTGAACTCACCTATTTGTACTCACTTATTTGTGTCTGCAGGATCGAGCATTGACTCTTGGATCCTGCCTTTCGAGCATAGGATGTTTACAGCAATGATTCCGGTCCTATTACTCTATCATACCTAGTTTTAAAATTATTAATAGTATTTGCTTCCATAACCTGTTCGTTAAGTGCATTCCATTTTTCCACTACTCTCACGATAAAAGAAAGCTTCCTAACAACTCTGACTCATCTTAGTTTTCAGCTTCCACCCATGTACCCTCGTTCTTTTACTATTCCGTGTGAACATTTCATCTCTGTCCACTCTGTCAATCCCCTTATTTTATACTTTCCTATCATGTCCCCCCTCTCCCTTCTTTTTTCTAGTGTCGCAAGGCACAGTTCCTTCAGGCGCTCCTCATACCCTATCCCTAGTAACTCTGGGACGAGTCTCGTTGCAAACCTCTGAACCTTTTCCAATTTCCTAATATGCTTCCTCAGATGGGGACTCCATGATAAGATGGCATACTCTAAGACTGGCCTCACATAGGCAGTGTAAAGCGCCCTAAATGCCTCCTTACTTAGGTTTTTTAATGATGTTCTAACTTTTGCCAGTGTAGAGTACGCTGCTGTCGTTATCCTATTTATATGTGCTTCAGGAGATAGATTAGGTGTTACGTCTATGCCCAGGTCTCTTTCACGCGTCGTCACAGGTAAGCTGTTCCCCTTCATTGTGTATTGTCCCTTTCGTCTCCTATCACCTAGACCCATTTCCATAACTTTACATTTGCTCGTGTTGAACTCCAGTAGCCTTTTCTCTGACCATTCTGCAACCTGTTCAGGTCCTCTTGGAGGATCCTGCAGTCTTCATCTGTCACAACTCTTCTCATCAACTTTGTGTCATCCGTGAACATCGACATGTAGGACTCTACGCCTGTAAACATGTCGTTAACATATTTTAGGAATAGAATTGGTCCCAGCACCTATCCTTCAGGTACTCCACTCGTTACTGTCCGTCAGTCAGACTTCTCGCCCCTTACCGTTACTCTTTGCCTCCTTCCTGTTAGGTAGTTCCTTACCAATGCTAGGGCCTTTCCTTCCACCCCCGCCTGCCACTCGAGTTTGAACAGCAGTCTCATGTGCGGTACTGAATCAAAGGCTTTTTGGCAGTCCAGAAATATGCAGTCTACCCAACTACCTCTGTCCTGTCTTATCCTCGTTATTTTATCATAGAATTCCAAAAGGTTAGTTCGGAACAATTTCCCTTTCCAGAACTCAGGTTGATGTTTGTTTACAAACATAACGTTCTCCAGGTGTGCAACCAGTCTTAGCCTAATTATTCTTTCAAGTATTTTACAGGTGATGCTTGTCAGTGATACAGGTCTACAGTTAAGTGCCTCCTCCCTATCACCTTTCTTGAAAATCGGTACGACATTTGCCTTCTTCCAGCAACTGGGCAATTCTCCCTACATAAGTGATTCATTAAAGATCATTGCCAGAGGCTCGCTGAGGGCCGGTGCTGCTTCTTTTAGTATCCACGGCGATACTTTGTCTGGTCCAACTGCTTTAGTTGCATCCTGTGCTGTCAACTGTTTCATTACCTCCTCTGCTGTCACCTCTATATCTGATAGTCTTTCATCAAGGGTAATCTCTTCTAACAATGGGAGCTGCTCAGGCTCGGTTGTGAACGCTCCATGGAAACTGGCATTCAGTGCCTCGCAGATTTCCTTGTCACTCTGTGTATATGCCCTCTCTGTTTTCCTTAGTCTTGTCACTTGGTCGTTCACCGACATTTTTCTTCTTATATGGCTGTGTAGTAATTTAGGTTGCTTTTTCGCTTTGATCACAATATCGTTCTCATAGTTCCTTTCCGATGTTCGTCTTATGTTAATGTAATCGTTCCTAGCTCTGTTGCATCTGATCCTGTTGTCCTCTGTCCTTTGTCTTCTGTACTTCCTCCACTCCTGCCTGCTGGCCATTTTTGCTTCCTGACACTGTCTATTAAACCATGGGTTATTATATTCCTTCTTATTTTTTCCCTTTACTGTTGGTATAAATCTCTCTCTTCGGCCTCCTGGCATTTCCGTATGATCAGGTCCATCATATCTTGGACTGTTTTTCCTCTAATATCTTCCTCCCACTGCACTTCTCCCAGATAGTCCCTTATCCTCCTATAGTCCCCTTTCCTGTAGTCAACCCTCCTTTCCCAGATCTCTTGTCCCATAGTCACAAGTTTGAATTCCATCATGTAGTCAAAGAGTAGGACACAATGGTCGCTGGCCCCTAGAGGTATTTCATGCTCCAAATTCTCGATGTCTTCTAAGTTCTGGGTGAAAATCAGGTCTAATAGACTCGGTGCATCTCCTCCTCTTTCCCTTGTGTCTTCCTTCACATGTTGTGTTAGGAAATTCATGTCTATAACATCTACTAACTTTCCTCCCCACGTTTTGTCCCCTTACTTCCCAATTTATCTCTCCATGACTTAGGTCCCCCATGACCAGCAGCTTTGCTCTCATTCTGTGAGATAATGATGCTGCCTTCTGCAGTTCATCTATGCATGCCTTGTTGTCATCATACCATGTTGTCATCATCAGACTCCTGCCTGGGTCTTCTACTGTTTGGTGGGGGATTGTAGATTAACAAGATCACAATCTTCCTCCCATCTACTGTCAGAGTTCCATGTATGAAGCTTGTGCACTCATTGGTAACCCGATTTCCCAGGTCTTCAAACTTCCATTTCCGCTTTATTAGGAGTGCCACTCCCCCTCCCTGTCTTTTTGTCCTCTCTTTTCTTATTACCTGGTAGCCCTCTGGAAAGTGTGTGTACTTACCGAGTTGTGCTTGCGGGGGGTTGAGCTCTGGCTCATTGGTCCCGCCTCTCAACGGTCATCAACGAATGTACAGGTTTCTGAGCCTACTGGTCTCTTTCATATCTACACTTGAAACTGTGTATGGAGTCAGCCTCCACCTCATCACTTCCTAATGCATTCCATTTGTTTACTACTCTGACACTCAAAAAATTCTTTCTAACGTCTCTATGGCTCATTTGGGCACTCAATTTCCACCTGTGTCCCCCTAGTGCGTGTGCCCCTTGTGTTAAATAGTCTGTCTTTATCTACCCTATCAATTTCTTTGAGAATCTTGAATGTGGTAATCATGTCCCCCCCCCTAACTCTTCTGTCTTCCAGCGAAGTGAGGTTTAATTCATGAAGTCTCTCCTCGTAGCTCATACCTCTCAGCTCGGGTACTAGTCTGGTGGCAAACCTTTGAACCTTTTCTAGTTTAGTCATATCCTTGACAAGATATGGACTCCATGCTGGGGCTGCATACTCCAGGATTGACCTGACATATGTGGTATACAAAGTTCTGAATTATTCCTTACACAAGTTTCTGAATGCCGTTCTTATGTTGGCCAGCCTGGCATATGCCGCTGATGTTATCCTCTTGATATGGGCTGCAGGGGACAGGTCTGGCGTGATGTCAACCCCCAAGACTTTTTCAATCTCTGACTCTTGAAGAACTTCATCTTCCAGATGATACCTAGTATCTGGCCTCCTGCTCCCTACACCTATCTTCATTACATTACATTTGCTTGGGTTAAACTCTAACAACCATTTGTTCGACCATTTCTTCAGCTTGTCTAGGTCTTCTTGAAGCCTCAAGCAGTCCTCCTCTGTCTAAAACCTTATCATAATTTTGGCGTCGTCAGCAAACATTGAGAGAAATGAATCTATACCCTCCGGGAGATCATTTACGTATATCAGAAACAAGATAGGACCGAGTACAGAGCCCTTTGGACTCCACTGGTGACTTCACGCCAATCGGAGGTCTCACCCCTAACCGTAACTCTCTGCTTCCTATTGCTTAGATACTCCCTTATCCACTGGTGCACCTTACCAGCTACACCTGCCTGTCTCTCCAGCTTATGTACCAGCCTCTTATGCGGTACTGTGTCAAAGGCTTTCCTACAATCCAAGAAAATGCAATCCGCCCAGACTTCTCTTTTTTGCTTAATCTTTGTCACCTGATCGTAGAATTCTCTTAAGCCAGTCAGGCAAGATTTACCCTCCCTGAACCCATGTTGGCGATTTGTTACGAAGTCCCTTCTCTCCAGATGTGTTACTAGATTTTTTTCACGATCTTCTCCATCACCTTGCATGGTATACAAGTCAAGGACACTGGCCTGTAGTTCTGTGCCTCTTGCCTGTCGCCCTCAGGCAAGAGGCAATGTTGTTGTATATTGGGACCACATTCGCCGTCTTCCATGTATCAGGTAGGTCTCCCGTCTCCAGTAACCTACTATACACTATGGAGAGTGGCAAGCAAAGTGCCTCTGCACACTTTTTCAGTACCCATGGTGATATCCCGTCTGGACCAACAACCTTTCTAACTTCCAGATCCAGCAGGTGTCTCTTGACCTCCTCTTTAGTAATTTTGAACCCTTCCAACGCTGCCTGATTCACTTCCCTTTCTCCTAGCACAGTGACCTCACCTTGTTCAATTGTGAAGACCTCCTGGAACCTCTTGTTCCAGGAGGTCTTCACACACCTTTTTGTCATTCTCTGTATACCTGTCCTCGCCTGTTGTAAGTTTCCTTACCTGTTCTTTCACTGTTGTTTTCCTCCTGATGTGTGTATGGAGTAGCTTTAGTTCGGTCTTGGCTTTGTTTGCTATATCATTTTCATAATTTTTCTCTGCTTTTCTTCTCACCCTAACATACTCATTCCTGGTTCACTGGTATCTCTCTCTGCTTTCTGGTGTTCTGTTATTCCGGAAGTTCATCAATGCCCTTTTGTTCAGTCCCTTTACCTGGTTGATACCTGGTTGATACCTGGTTGATGGGGTTCTGGGAGTTCTTCTACTCCCCAAGCCCGGCCCGAGGCCAGGCTTGACTTGTGAGAGTTTGGTCCACCAGGCTGTTGCTTGGAGCGGCCCGCAGGCCCACATACCCACCACAGCCCGGTTGGTCCGGCACTCCTTGGAGGAATAAATCTAGTTTCCTCTTGAAAATGTCCACGGTTATTCCGGCAATATTTCTTATGCTTGCTGGGAGGACGTTGAACAACCGCGGACCTCTGATGTTTATACAGTGTTCTCTGATTGTGCCTATGGCACCTCTGCTCTTCACTGGTTCTATTCTACATTTTCTTCCATAACGTTTACTCCAATACGTTGTTATTTTACTGTGTAGATTTGGTACTTGGCCCTCCAGCGTCTATGCGTGCCGTATATGTTCTCTGTATTCCCTCTATTTCAGCAATCTCTCCTGCTCTGAAGGAGGAAGTGAGTACTGAGCAGTACTCAAGACAGGACAACACAAGTGACTTGAAGAGTACAACCATTGTGATGGGATCCCTGGATTTGAAAGTTCTCGTAATCCATCCTATCATTTTTCTGGCTGTCGCAATATTTGCTTGGTTATGCTCCTTAAACGTTAGGTCGTCAGACATTATTATTCCCAAATCCTTTACATGCTGTTTTCCTACTATGGGTACATTTGATTGTGTTTTGTACTCTGTATTATGTTTAAGGTCCTCATTTTTACCGTACCTGAGTACCTGGAATTTATCACTGTTAAACATCATGTTATTTTCTGCCTCCTGACAGTTTTGGGTGACATAGTCCATCATATCTTGTACAGACTTAGCTCTGAGGTCTGTGGAACACAGAACCAATGTGGGACACAGACATACATTGAGTCTCTGGGACACAGACCCCTGTGTCCCTAAGGGACACAGGGTCTGTGTCCCTTAGGAAACTTCTCATCTCCTCATAGTTCCCCTTTCGGTATGCCAGCCTTTTGTTTCCTAGTTCTTTCTTTGGGGCGATAATTCCAAGCTCTACAAGGTACTCAAGGTTCAATACACTGTGGTCACTCATTCCCAAGGGTGCTTCTATCTCAACTTCCCTAATAACCCACTCATTTAGGGTAAATATCAGATCGAGCATCGCTGGTTCATCTTCTCCTCTCATTCTTGTTGGTTCCTTGATGTGCTGGCTTAGAAAGTGTCTTGTTGCCACATCCAGCAGCTTAGCTCTCCATGTTTCTGGTCCTCCGTGCAGATTTCTGTTCTCCCCGAATCTATCTTTCCATGGTTGACGTCTCCCATGATTAGTAGTCCAGATCCATTCCTGCTAGCAACAGAAGCTGCTCTCTCTATTATGTTAATGGTGGCCATGCTGTTTCTATCATACTACTGTCTGGGTCTTCTGTCATTTGGTGGTGGATTATATATGACTACGACTATATTTTTTTGTCCTCCAGTTTTTATGGTACCTGTTAGGTAGCCACTGAAACCTTCACAGCCCTGAATAAACATCTCCTCAAAATCCCAGCCTTTTCTTACCAGCAGAGCTACACCACCACCGCCTCTTCCTTCCCTCTCTTTCCTCATAACATAATAGTCCTGTGGGAACATTGCATTTGTTATGGTTTTTGTTAGCTTTGTTTCTGTGAGTGCTATTATGTCTGGGTTTTCTTCTAGTACCCATTCTCCAAGTTTATTTCCTTTATTTGTAATTCCATCTATGTTAGTGTACATTGCCTTGAGGCTCACTTTCTTCAGTCCCTTCTCAAATCGCCTCCTTGGTGAGTGTTCTGCTGGTGGGGGAAGCTGTTCCATGGGTGTGAGGATTTGTGAGGTGGATAACAGGGTCTCAGAGGATATTGGGGGTAAGGAGCCGAGGGTCAAGTGAAAGGGGGGTACAGGGAGGGTATGGGATGAAGGGGGAGGGAGGACAGGAAGGAAAAGCGGGGAGGAGAGACATAGCAGGAGGAGGGGAGGGTAGCAGGGTTGGAGTAGGGTGTGGAGGGGAGGGAGATTTGGCTGAGCATTTGAGTTGGGGCAGGAAGGGTTTGGTGTAGGGGGGTTTCTATGCAGAGAAGGGTGATGGGGTTGCCCTTCCCTCTGGTATTACTGTGTAGCTGGTTGTGGGTTCCCCCCTCACCTCTGGGGTTGTTGCGTTGGTAGCTGTGATTCCCTGGTTTTCCCCTCTCCCCCTGCGCTTCTTCCTTGTTTCTGCCACCATGGCTCTCTCCTCCCTCGCCATGTCCTTCTGGAGGAATAATGTTTTTAATTCTCTCACATAATGCAGGGGGCTCTTCCTTGTTAGAATCATCTCCTTTGTGTTCTCGTTTGCGAACACTATCTTTAACACAAGGTCTCGGTCTTTGTTGTACCATCCTAGCCTGGATACCTTCTCAATTCTATGCTCAGCCCCTTCCATCTCTAGTGCCTTTAGTATTTCTTTCACTGCCGCGTCATGCCTATCATTCCACTTTGTCCTATTGGAGCCTTCCTGCTCTTTAATACCCACAGGTACAATTGATCATTTTCTTTCCAGCAGCTGGCTAATGGAGCGTGCTGCTTCCTGTGAGGTGGCTGCTTTCATGGCCACCTCTATCATTGTGGACATTACTTCAGAGTTATTATTTTAGCATTTCTGCAAATGTTGCTTTTGTAGTGGCATTCTCTTCCAGTATACTGTTTCTACTTTCTCCCTGGATGATTATCTGAGTCTCAGCATCAACACTGTTCTCTTTTAGGGTTCTAATCTCTTCCTTTGCTTCTGTCAGCTCTCTTTTCAGGATGCTTATTTCATTCTTCATTCCTACATCTTTCCCCTTCATCTCACACTTGATATCTTCCAAAAACTGGGCAAACATTTCCTTCAAATCA
>NW_027189131.1:3914779-3972279 GCF_040958095.1 Procambarus clarkii
ACATATATCAGAAACAAGATAGGACCGATTACAGAGCCCTGTGGGACTCCACTGGTGACTTCACGCCAATCGGAGGTCTCACCCCTCACCGTAACTCTCTGCTTCCTATTGCTTAGATACTCCCTCATCCACTGGAGCACCTTACCAGCTACACCTGCCTGTCTCTCCAGCTTATGTACCAGCCTCTTAGGCGGTACTGTGTCAAAGGCTTTCCGACAATCCAAGAAAATGCAGTCCGCCCAGCCCTCTCTTTCTTGCTTAATCTGTGTCACCTGATCGTAGAATTCTATCAAGCCTGTAAGGCAAGATTTACCCTCCCTGAATCCATGTTGGCGATTTGTCACGAAGTCCCTTCTCTCCAGATGTGTTACCAGGTTTTTTCTCACGATCTTCTCCATCACCTTGCATGGTATACAAGTCAAGGACACTGGCCTGTAGTTCAGTGCCTCTTGTCTGTCGCCCTTTTTGTATATTGGGACCACATTCGCCGTCTTCCATATTTCTGGTAGGTCTCCCGTCTCTAGTGACTTACTATACACTATGGAGAGTGGCAAGCAAAGTGCCTCTGCACACTCTTTCAGTACCCATGGTGAGATCCCATCTGGACCAACAGCCTTTCTAACATCCAAATCCAGCAGGTGTCTCTTGACCTCCTCTCTCGTAATTTCGAACTCCTCCAAGGCCGCCTGGTTTACCTCCCTTTCTCCTAGCACAGTGACCTCACCCTGTTCTATTGTGAAGACCTCCTGGAACCTCTTGTTGAGTTCCTCACACACCTCTCTGTCATTCTCTGTATACCTGTCCTCGCCTGTTCTAAGTTTCAGTACCTGTTCTTTCACTGTTGTTTTCCTTCTGATGTGACTGTGGAGTAGCTTTGGTTCAGTCTTGGCTTTGTTTGCTATATCATTTTCAAAATTTTTCTCTGCTTCTCTTCTCACCCTGACGTACTCATTCCTGGTTCTCTGGTATCTCTCTCTGTTCTGTGTGTGTGTGTGTGTGTGTGTGTGTGTGTGTGTGTGTGTGTGTGTGTGTGTGTGTGTGTGTGTGTGTGTGTGTGTGTGTGTGTGTGTGTGTGTGTGTGTGTGTGTGTGTGTGTGTGTACTCACCCAATAGTGCTTGCGAGGGTTGAGCTTTGGCTCTTTGGTCCCGCCTCTCAACTGTCAATCAACTGGTGTACAGATTCCTGAGCCTACAGGGCTCTATCATATCTACATTTGAAACTGTGTATGGAGTCAGCCTCCACCACATCACTGCCTAATGCATTCCATCCGTTAACCACTCTGACACTGAAAAAGTTCCTTCTAACGTCTCTGTGGCTCATGTGGGAACTCAGTTTCCACCTGTGTCTCCATGTTCGCGCCCCACCAGTGTTGAATAGTTTATCCTTGTTTACGCGGTCGATTCCTCTGAGGATTTTGTAGGTTGTGATCATGTCTCCCCTTACTCTTCTGCCTTCCAGTGTCTTCCGGTGTGTGTGTGTGTGTGTGTTTGTGTGTGTGTGTGTGTGTGTGTGTGTGTGTGTGTGTGTGTGTGTGTGTGTGTGTGTGTGTGTGTGTGTGTGTGTGTGTGTGTGTGTGTGTGTGTGGTGTGTGTGTGTGTGTGTGTGTGTGTGTGTGTGTGTGTGTGCGTGCGTGTGTGTGTGTGTGTGTGTGTGTGTGTGTGTGTGTGTGTGTGTGTGTGGTGTGTGTGTGTGTGTGTGTGTGTGTGTGCGTGCGTGTGTGTGTGTGTGTGTGTGTGTGTGGGTCTATGTGTGTGTGTGTGTGTACTCACCTATTTGAGCTTGCGGGGGTTGAGCTTTGGCTCTTTGGTCCCTCCTCTCAACTGTCAATCAACTGGTGTACAGATTCCTGAGCCTACAGGGCTCTATCGTATCTACATTTAAAACTGTGTATGGAGTCAGCCTCCACCACTTCACTGCCAAATGCATTCCATCCGTTAACTACTCTGACACTGAAAAAGTCGCTTCTAACGTCCCTGTGGCTCATGTGGTTACTCCAGTTTTCCACCTGTGTCCCCTTTGTTAGCGTTCCACCAGTGTCGAATAGTTTATCCTTGTTTACCCGTTTAATTCCCGCTGAGGATTTTGTAAGTTGTGATCATGTCTCCCCTTACTATTTTGTCTTTCAGTGTCGTAACGTGCATTTCCAGCAGCCTTTCCCTTGTAACTCATGCCTCTTAGTTCTGGGAAAAATCTTGTTGCATTCCTTTGGACTTTTTCCAGCTTCGTCTTGTGCTTGACAAGGTACGGGCTCCATGCTGGGGCCGCATACTCCAGGATTGGTCTTACATATGTGGTGTACAAGATTCTGAATGATTCCTAACACAGGTTCCTGAACGCTGTTCTGATGTTAGCCAGCCTCGCGTATGCCGCAGACGTTATTCTTTTCATGTGGGCTTCAGGAGACTGGTTTGGTGTGATATGAACTCCTAGATCTTTCTCTCTGTCCGTTTCATTAAGTACTTCATCTCCTATTCTGTATCCTGTGTCTGGCCTCCTGTTTCCACTGCCTAGTTTTATTACTTTGCATTTACTCGGGTTGAACTTCAACAGCCATTTGTTGGCTCATTCACTCAGTCTGTCTAGGTCATCTTGTAGCCTTCTACTATCTTCCTCTGTTTCAATCATCCTCATAATTTTTGCATCATCAGCAAACATTGAGAGAAACGATGTCTATACCCTCTGGGAGATCATTTACATATACCAGAAACAGTTTAAGTCCAAGGACTGACCCCTGCGGGACTCCACTTGTAACGTCTCGCCAATCTGAGACCTTACCCCTCACACTGACTCGTTGTCTCCTATTGTTTAGGTACTCCTTTATCCCAATGGAGTACCTTCCCTTTCACTCCAGCCTGCATCTCCAGCTTTTTCACTAGCCTCTTGTGTGGTACTGTATCAAAGGCTTTCTTACAATCCAAAAATATTCAGTCTGCACACCCTTCTTTTTCTTGCCTGATTTTTGTTGCCTGGTCATAGTTTTCAAGTAACCCTGTGAAACAGGACCTGCCATCCCTGAACCCATGTTGATGCTGTGTTACAAAGTTCTTTCGCTCCAGATGTTCCACTAGCTTTCTTCGCACAATCTTCTCCATCAGCTTGCATGGTATGCAGGTTAGGGACACTGCCCTGTAGTTCAGTGCCTCCCTTTCTATCCCCTTTGATGTATATTGGGACTACGTTAGCTAATTTCCAAATTTCTGTGAGTTCCCCTTTTGCCAGTGATTTGTTGTACACTATGGAGAGTGGCAGGCACAGTTCTTCTGCTCCTTTCTTTAGTATCCAAGGGGAGATTCCATCTGGGCATATAGCCTTTGTCATATCCAACTCTAGTAAACACTTCCTTACTTCCCCGCTGATAATCTCAAACTCTTCCAGTGGTTCTTGGTTAACTGTTCCCTCTCTTATCTCTGGAATTTCTCCTTGCTCTATGGTGATGAACTCCTGGCATTTCTTATTCAGTTCCTCACATACTTCCTTGTCATTTGTAGTGAATCCTTCCGCCCCTATCCTTAATTCATAACCTATTCCTTTACTGTTGTTTTTCTCCTGATGTGGCTATGCAGCAATTTAGTCTGAGTCTTTGCCTTGCTTGCGATGTCATTTTCGTATTGTCTTTCTGCCTCTTCTCATCCTGACATATTCATTCCTGATATTCTGGTATCTTTCTCTGCTCTCCAGTGTCCTGTTATTCCTATAGTTTCTCAATGCCCTTTTACTTTGCAGCTTAGCTAGCCTACATCTCTGATTAAACCATGGGTTTCTCATCTTCATTTCATTGTTTTCCTTTTGGACTGGGGCAATCTTGTTTCCTGCGTCCTTGCACTTCTGCGTGATGTAATCCATCATGTCTTGGGCCGTCTTTCCCCTGAGCTCTGTTTCCCATGCTATATATGTTAGGAATTTTCTTATCTCCTTATAGTTTCCCTTTCGGTATGCTAACCTTTTGTTTTCGGTATCCCTTTTCGAGTTCAATAACCCTTCTTCAATCAGGTACTCAAACTGTGCACTGTGGTCGCTCATTCCTACTGGGGCCTCAAAACCGATTTCTCTTATGTCGGAGTCGTTCAGAGTGAAGACCAGGTCGAGTCTCGCTGGTTCGTCATTTCCTCTCATCCTTGTGGGTTCTCTGACATGCTGGGTTAAAAAGTTTCTAGTCACCACCTCCAATAGTTTGGCTCTCCATGTATCCTCGCCTCCATGCAATTCCTTGTTCTCCCAGTCAATCCTTCCGTGATTGAAGTCCAACATGATGAGTAGGTGGGATCTATTTCTACAGGCAACAGAGGCTGCCCTCTCAATTATAGTGTTAACTGCCATGTTGTTGTTTTCATACTAATGACTGGATCATTTGGTGGAGGGTTATATATTACTGGTACTACTATTCGTGGTCCTCCCATTGTCATGGTGCCTGGTATGTAGTCTCTGAAACCCTCACAGCCCGGGATGGCCATCTCCTTAAAACTCCATTCCTTTCTTATGAGTGGGACCACTTCACCTCCTCCTCTACCTTCCCTCTCTTTCCTTATTACTATGTACTCCTGGGGAAACACGGCGTTTGTTATGATTCCAGAGAGTTTTGTGTCAGTGAGACCGATTACGTCTGGGCTTCACTTCTTGTGCTCTTTCCCTTTGTTCACTTGTCTTGCTTGAGATCCAATCCATGTTCGAGTACATTACCCTGAAACTGACTTTCTTCTGCTTCTTCTCTGGAGTGGAGGGGGACCTGTGGGATCTGGGAGGATTTGGAACGGGGAGACTGGTGTGTGTGTGGACTCACCTATTAGTGCTTGCGGGGGTTGAGCTTTGGCTCTTTGGTCCCGCCTCTCAACTCTCAATCAAACTGAGTGTGTGTGTGTGTGTGTGTCAAACGTTTTCTCTCAAACGACGCAAGACACATTATGGTGGTAGGGAGCAGCCGTGCAGGTAATGTGAGCCATGCTGTTCTGTCCATTCAGGTGGAGATGGAGTTGACAAGTGCCTCTCCTCAAGCCCTCAACTTGTAGTATCTGCATAACTATATGAGCTTCATAGCGTGAAGCAGCTTCGCTTGGGTCTGGTCATCTGATGCGGCTTCACTTCCTTACGGGGGCCAGATCCGACTACCATGGACCAGCAAGCCCGCTGTGGTGCTCCCATAGTGGGTTACTATGTACCTTACGTTCATGTAATCCTATGATCTCACCTAGTCATGAGAGGAAGGTGTCGACTGGGCGAGGCGGTATTTCCTGGTTATGTGCGATAGACTCTTTTATAACATCATGAATTTAAGTGTTTAAATAATAAAAATTTTAAGTGTTTTAAAATCTAAATTTTGAAATTACTAAAGATAATTAAAACAATTAGTAATGAAAGCAGTAATAATAATAAAAATAATTAAAATAATAACAATAATGGTAACAATAGCAATCATTACAATTTTGTTAATAATGATAATCATAATTAATATATAATTTTAATGTCACTCGTTAACTTTTTAATAAGTTTTATGTGTAATGTAAAATCTCCTGTATGTCTGGCCCTCTCATTAACACCTCGCTAACTTCAATCATTTCTGCCGGAGTTTGGCAACATCTCTCCTAACCAACGTTTCCCTAACCCAAAGTTTGCTAACTTTTGTAAATACTTCAAAAGCCTCTCGCTCATATAGCTGAAATTTCCATAACTTTTGTATCTGTTTCGTAAAATCGTTACCAGCTCGTTGACAATTCTTTAACTAAATTTTTGGCATCTTTCACTCAGACTCTTTCGCTCGCTTCTCTGATAGTCCCTGAAGTTCTGGCTCCATTATGACAGACAGTTCACATTGCTAACACCTTGTTATCTCCAACACCTTGTTATTTCTAACTTCTCGTTATCTCTAACACTACTGAAAGCTCTGAGATTCAGAAGAAGGTTACGCAAGGCAACACAGTTAAGCATCAAACAGGAGACAGTGGTGAGAAGCTTCGTCTTCTCCAGCCTCACCACTTCCCTGACATGTGATATTCCTGGCAGAGCGAGTTGAACTATTCATGGAATATTCAAATTTTACGGTTTCTCAAATCTGTTGTGTATAAATTATATATTACGACTTGCTAAGGAATATGGGAAAGTGATAGAGCATATAAAACCATTATTTGCATGTACTTGTATGTGTCTACTCACCTAGTTGTATTTGCGGGGGTTGAGCTCTGGCTCTTTGGTCCCGCCTCTCAGCCGTCAATCAACAGGTGTACAAATTCCTGAGCCTATTGGGCTCTATCATATCTACACTTGAAACTGTGTATGGAGTCAGCCTCCACCACATCACTTCCTAATGCATTCCATTTGTCAACCACTCTGACACTAAAAAAGTTCTTTCTAATATCTCTGTGGCTCATTTGGGCACTTAGTTTCCACCTGTTTTCCCTTGTGCGTGTGCCCCTTGTGTTAAATATCCTGTCTTTATCTACTCTATCAATTCTCTTCAGAATCTTGAATGTGGTGAACATGTCCCCCCTAACTCTTCTGTCTTCCAACGAAGTGAGGTTTAGCTCCCGTAGTCTCTCATCGTAGCTCATACCTCTCAGCTCGGGTACTAGACTGATGGCAAACCTTTGAACCTTTTACATTTTAGTCTTATGCTTGACTTGATGTGGACTCCATGCTGGTGCCGCATACTCCAGGATTGGTCTGACATATGTGGTATATAATGTTCTGAAAGATTCCTTACACAAGTTTCTAAAGGCCGTTCTTATGTTAGCCAACCTGGCATATGCTGCTGCTGTTATCCTCTTGATGTGAGCATCAGGGGACAGGTCTGGCGTGATATCAACCCCCAGGTCTTTCTCTCTCTCGGACTCTTGAAGTATTTCATCTTCCAAATGGTACCTTGTATCTGGTCTCCTGCTTCCTACCCCTATCTTCATTACATTACATTTGCTTGGATTAAACTCTAACAGCCATTTGTTCGACCATTCCTGCAGCTTGTCCAGGTCTTCTTGAAGCCTCAAGCTGTCCTCCTCTGTCTTAATCCTTCTCATAATTTTGGCGTCGTCAGCAAACATTGAGAAGAATGAGTCTATACCCTCTGGGAGATCATTTACGTATATCAGAATCAGGATAGGTCCAAGTACAGAGCCCTGTGGGACTCCACTGGTGACTTCACGCCAGTCTGAGGTCTCACCCCTCACTGTAACTCTCTGCTTCCTATTGTTTAGGTACTCTCTTATCCACTGGAGCGCCCTACTAGTTACTCCTGCCTGTTTCTCCAGCTTATGCATCAACCTTTTATGGGGTACTGTGTCAAAGGCTTTCCGACAGTACAAAAAAATGCAGTCCGCCCACCCTTCTCTTTCTTGTTTAATCTTTGTCACCTGATCGTAGAATTCTATCAATCCTGTAAGGCAAGATTTACCCTCCCTGAACCCATGTTGATGGGTTGTCACGAAGTCTCTTCTCTCCAGATGTGTTACTAGGTTTTATCTCACAATCTTCTCCATCACCTTGCATGGTATACAAGTTAAGGACACTGGCCTGTAGTTCAGTGCCTCTTGTCTGTCACCCGTTTTGTATATTGGTACTACATTAGCAGTCTTCTATATTTCTGGTAGGTCCCCCAATTCCAGTGACCTACTATACACTATGGAGAGTGGTAGGCAAAGTGCTCCTGCACACTCTTTCAATACCCATAGCGAGATTCTATCCGGCCCAACAGCCTTTCTTACATCCAGCTCCAATAGTGCTTCTTGACCTCATCTCTTATAATTTCGAACCTATCCAAGGTCACCTGGTTTGCGGCCACCTCTTCTAGCGCCGTGACATCTCCCTGTTCTATTGTAAAGACCTCCTGGAACCTTTTATTGAGTTCTTCACACACCTCTTTGTCATTCTCTGTGTACCTGTCCTCGCCCACCCTAAGTTTCATCACCTGTTCCTTCACTGTTGTCTTCCTCCTGATGTGACTGTGTAGTAGCTTTGGTTTGGTCTTGGCTTTTTTAGCTATATCATTTTCATACCTTTTCTCAGCTGCTCTTCTCACACTGACATACTCGTTCCCGGTTCTCTGGTATCTCTCTTTACTTTCTGGTGTTCTGTTATTACGGAAGTTCCTCCATGCCCTTTTGTTCAGCTCCTTTGCTTTCATACATTCCTTATTAAACCACGGATTCTTCCTTTGCTTCTCTGTTTTTTTCCTGTCGGGCTGAGACAAACCTGCTTACAGCCTCCTGACATTTTTGGGTGACATAGTCCATCATGTCTTGTACGGACTTGGTTCCGAGTTCTGTGTCCCAATGTATGTCCCATAGGAATTTATTCATTTCCTCACAGTTTCCCTTTCGGTACGCCAGCCCTTTGGTTCCCAGTTCTTTTTTGGGGGAGATAATTCCCAGCTCAACCAGGTACTCAAAGCTCAATACACTATGATCAGTCATTCCCAATGGGGCTTCCAACTTAACTTCCCTTATATCCGACTCATTTAGGGTAAATATCAGATCAAGCAAGGCTGGTTCATCCTCTCCTCTCATTCTTGTCGGTCCCTTGACGTGTTGACTTAGAAAGTTTCTTGTTGCCACATCCAGCAGCTTAGCTCTCCATGTGTCTGGACCTCCATGTGGGTCTCTGTTCCCCTAATCTATCTTCCCATGGTTGAAGTCTCCCATGATTAGAAGTCTGGATCCGTTCCTGCTAGCCACAGAAGCTGCTCTCTCTATTATATTGATGGTGGCCATATTGTTTCTATCATATTCCTGTTTGGGTCTTCTGTCGTTCGGTGGGGAGTTATATATGACTACTATTATAATTTTCTGTCCTCCAGTTGCTATGGTGCCTGATATGTAGTCACTGAAACCTTCACAGTTCTGAATTACCATCTCTTCGAAACTCCAACCTTCTTTTAGTAGCAGAGCTACACCACCTCCTCCTCTCCCTTCTCTCTCTTTCCTCACTACATAGTAGTCCTGTGGAAACACTGCGTTTGTTATGATTTTCGTTAACTTTGTTTCTGTGAGTGCTATTATGTCTGGGTTTTCTTCTAGTGCCCATTCTCCAAGTTCACTTGTTTTATTTGAAATCCCATCTATGTTAGTGTACATTGCCTTGAAGCTCACTTTCTTCTGTTCATTTTCATGTCCCTTTCTTGGCGAGCATTCTGCTGGTGTGGGAAGCTGTTCCGTGGGTGAGAAGATCTGTGAGGTGGTTTGCAGGGTCTCAGAGGATTTTGGGGTGGGGGGTGGGGGTTTAAGGGAAGGGGGGACAAGTAGGGTGTGGGTTAAGGAGATAGGGGGGACATAGAGGATACGGGATGAGGGGGGAGGAGGGATAGGAAGGGTTTGGGATGAAGGGGGAGGGGGGACAGGGGGGGGTAAGGTGGGAGGGGGGACATGATGGGAATGGGGAATGGGTGTCAGGGTCAGAATGGGGGGGGAGGGAGGGGGGTGGGGGCAGGTAGGGTGAGGGGAAGGGAGGGTTTCTATGCAGAGGGGGGTGGTGGTGTTGCCCTCCCCTCTGGTGTTGCTGGGATACTGGTGGGTGTGTGTGTGTGTGTGTGTGTGTGTGTGTGTGTGTGTGTGTGTGTGTGTGTGTGTGTGTTTGTGTGTGTGTGTGTGTGTGTGTGTGTGTGTGTGTGTGTGTGTGTGTGTGTGTGTGTGTGTGTGTGTGTGTGTGTGTGTGTGTGTGTGTGTGTGTGTGTGTGTGTGTGTTTGTGTGTGTGTGTGTGTGTTTGTGTGTTTGTGTGTGTGTGTGTGTGTGTGTGTGTGTGTGTGTGTGTGTGTGTGTACTCACCTAGTTGTACTCACCTAGTTGTGCTTCCGGGGGTTGAGCTCTGGCTCTCTGGTCCCGCCTCTCAACTGTCAATCAACAGGTGTACAGGTTCCTGAGCCTATTGGGCTCTATCATATCTACACTTGAAACTGTGTATGGAGTCAGCCTCCACCACATCACTTCCTAATGCATTCCATTTGTCAACCACTCTGACACTAAAAAAGTTCTTTCTAATATCTCTGTCGCTCATTTGGGCACTCAGTTTCCACCTCAGTTTTCCATGTGTGTGTGTGTGTGTGTGTGTGTGTGTGTGTGTGTGTGTGTGTGTGTGTGTGTGTGTGTATGTGTGTGTGTGTGTGTGTGTGTGTGTGTGTGTGTGTGTGTGTGTGTGTGTGTGTGTATGTGTGAACTCACCTATTTGTACTCACTTATTTGTGTCTGCAGGATCGAGCATTGACTCTTGGATCCTGCCTTTCGAGCATAGGATGTTTACAGCAATGATTCCGGTCCTATTACTCTATCATACCTAGTTTTAAAATTATTAATAGTATTTGCTTCCATAACCTGTTCGTTAAGTGCATTCCATTTTTCCACTACTCTCACGATAAAAGAAAGCTTCCTAACAACTCTGACTCATCTTAGTTTTCAGCTTCCACCCATGTACCCTCGTTCTTTTACTATTCCGTGTGAACATTTCATCTCTGTCCACTCTGTCAATCCCCTTATTTTATACTTTCCTATCATGTCCCCCCTCTCCCTTCTTTTTTCTAGTGTCGCAAGGCACAGTTCCTTCAGGCGCTCCTCATACCCTATCCCTAGTAACTCTGGGACGAGTCTCGTTGCAAACCTCTGAACCTTTTCCAATTTCCTAATATGCTTCCTCAGATGGGGACTCCATGATAAGATGGCATACTCTAAGACTGGCCTCACATAGGCAGTGTAAAGCGCCCTAAATGCCTCCTTACTTAGGTTTTTTAATGATGTTCTAACTTTTGCCAGTGTAGAGTACGCTGCTGTCGTTATCCTATTTATATGTGCTTCAGGAGATAGATTAGGTGTTACGTCTATGCCCAGGTCTCTTTCACGCGTCGTCACAGGTAAGCTGTTCCCCTTCATTGTGTATTGTCCCTTTCGTCTCCTATCACCTAGACCCATTTCCATAACTTTACATTTGCTCGTGTTGAACTCCAGTAGCCTTTTCTCTGACCATTTCTGCAACCTGTTCAGGTCCTCTTGGAGGATCCTGCAGTCTTCATCTGTCACAACTCTTCTCATCAACTTTGTGTCATCCGTGAACATCGACATGTAGGACTCTACGCCTGTAAACATGTCGTTAACATATTTTAGGAATAGAATTGGTCCCAGCACCTATCCTTCAGGTACTCCACTCGTTACTGTCCGTCAGTCAGACTTCTCGCCCCTTACCGTTACTCTTTGCCTCCTTCCTGTTAGGTAGTTCCTTACCAATGCTAGGGCCTTTCCTTCCACCCCCGCCTGCCACTCGAGTTTGAACAGCAGTCTCATGTGCGGTACTGAATCAAAGGCTTTTTGGCAGTCCAGAAATATGCAGTCTACCCAACTACCTCTGTCCTGTCTTATCCTCGTTATTTTATCATAGAATTCCAAAAGGTTAGTTCGGAACAATTTCCCTTTCCAGAACTCAGGTTGATGTTTGTTTACAAACATAACGTTCTCCAGGTGTGCAACCAGTCTTAGCCTAATTATTCTTTCAAGTATTTTACAGGTGATGCTTGTCAGTGATACAGGTCTACAGTTAAGTGCCTCCTCCCTATCACCTTTCTTGAAAATCGGTACGACATTTGCCTTCTTCCAGCAACTGGGCAATTCTCCCTACATAAGTGATTCATTAAAGATCATTGCCAGAGGCTCGCTGAGGGCCGGTGCTGCTTCTTTTAGTATCCACGGCGATACTTTGTCTGGTCCAACTGCTTTAGTTGCATCCTGTGCTGTCAACTGTTTCATTACCTCCTCTGCTGTCACCTCTATATCTGATAGTCTTTCATCAAGGGTAATCTCTTCTAACAATGGGAGCTGCTCAGGCTCGGTTGTGAACGCTCCATGGAAACTGGCATTCAGTGCCTCGCAGATTTCCTTGTCACTCTGTGTATATGCCCTCTCTGTTTTCCTTAGTCTTGTCACTTGGTCGTTCACCGACATTTTTCTTCTTATATGGCTGTGTAGTAATTTAGGTTGCTTTTTCGCTTTGATCACAATATCGTTCTCATAGTTCCTTTCCGATGTTCGTCTTATGTTAATGTAATCGTTCCTAGCTCTGTTGCATCTGATCCTGTTGTCCTCTGTCCTTTGTCTTCTGTACTTCCTCCACTCCTGCCTGCTGGCCATTTTTGCTTCCTGACACTGTCTATTAAACCATGGGTTATTATATTCCTTCTTATTTTTTCCCTTTACTGTTGGTATAAATCTCTCTCTTCGGCCTCCTGGCATTTCCGTATGATCAGGTCCATCATATCTTGGACTGTTTTTCCTCTAATATCTTCCTCCCACTGCACTTCTCCCAGATAGTCCCTTATCCTCCTATAGTCCCCTTTCCTGTAGTCAACCCTCCTTTCCCAGATCTCTTGTCCCATAGTCACAAGTTTGAATTCCATCATGTAGTCAAAGAGTAGGACACAATGGTCGCTGGCCCCTAGAGGTATTTCATGCTCCAAATTCTCGATGTCTTCTAAGTTCTGGGTGAAAATCAGGTCTAATAGACTCGGTGCATCTCCTCCTCTTTCCCTTGTGTCTTCCTTCACATGTTGTGTTAGGAAATTCATGTCTATAACATCTACTAACTTTCCTCCCCACGTTTTGTCCCCTTACTTCCCAATTTATCTCTCCATGACTTAGGTCCCCCATGACCAGCAGCTTTGCTCTCATTCTGTGAGATAATGATGCTGCCTTCTGCAGTTCATCTATGCATGCCTTGTTGTCATCATACCATGTTGTCATCATCAGACTCCTGCCTGGGTCTTCTACTGTTTGGTGGGGGATTGTAGATTAACAAGATCACAATCTTCCTCCCATCTACTGTCAGAGTTCCATGTATGAAGCTTGTGCACTCATTGGTAACCCGATTTCCCAGGTCTTCAAACTTCCATTTCCGCTTTATTAGGAGTGCCACTCCCCCTCCCTGTCTTTTTGTCCTCTCTTTTCTTATTACCTGGTAGCCCTCTGGAAAGTGTGTGTACTTACCGAGTTGTGCTTGCGGGGGGTTGAGCTCTGGCTCATTGGTCCCGCCTCTCAACGGTCATCAACGAATGTACAGGTTTCTGAGCCTACTGGTCTCTTTCATATCTACACTTGAAACTGTGTATGGAGTCAGCCTCCACCTCATCACTTCCTAATGCATTCCATTTGTTTACTACTCTGACACTCAAAAAATTCTTTCTAACGTCTCTATGGCTCATTTGGGCACTCAATTTCCACCTGTGTCCCCCTAGTGCGTGTGCCCCTTGTGTTAAATAGTCTGTCTTTATCTACCCTATCAATTTCTTTGAGAATCTTGAATGTGGTAATCATGTCCCCCCCCCTAACTCTTCTGTCTTCCAGCGAAGTGAGGTTTAATTCATGAAGTCTCTCCTCGTAGCTCATACCTCTCAGCTCGGGTACTAGTCTGGTGGCAAACCTTTGAACCTTTTCTAGTTTAGTCATATCCTTGACAAGATATGGACTCCATGCTGGGGCTGCATACTCCAGGATTGACCTGACATATGTGGTATACAAAGTTCTGAATTATTCCTTACACAAGTTTCTGAATGCCGTTCTTATGTTGGCCAGCCTGGCATATGCCGCTGATGTTATCCTCTTGATATGGGCTGCAGGGGACAGGTCTGGCGTGATGTCAACCCCCAAGACTTTTTCAATCTCTGACTCTTGAAGAACTTCATCTTCCAGATGATACCTAGTATCTGGCCTCCTGCTCCCTACACCTATCTTCATTACATTACATTTGCTTGGGTTAAACTCTAACAACCATTTGTTCGACCATTTCTTCAGCTTGTCTAGGTCTTCTTGAAGCCTCAAGCAGTCCTCCTCTGTCTAAAACCTTATCATAATTTTGGCGTCGTCAGCAAACATTGAGAGAAATGAATCTATACCCTCCGGGAGATCATTTACGTATATCAGAAACAAGATAGGACCGAGTACAGAGCCCTTTGGACTCCACTGGTGACTTCACGCCAATCGGAGGTCTCACCCCTAACCGTAACTCTCTGCTTCCTATTGCTTAGATACTCCCTTATCCACTGGTGCACCTTACCAGCTACACCTGCCTGTCTCTCCAGCTTATGTACCAGCCTCTTATGCGGTACTGTGTCAAAGGCTTTCCTACAATCCAAGAAAATGCAATCCGCCCAGACTTCTCTTTTTTGCTTAATCTTTGTCACCTGATCGTAGAATTCTCTTAAGCCAGTCAGGCAAGATTTACCCTCCCTGAACCCATGTTGGCGATTTGTTACGAAGTCCCTTCTCTCCAGATGTGTTACTAGATTTTTTTCTCACGATCTTCTCCATCACCTTGCATGGTATACAAGTCAAGGACACTGGCCTGTAGTTCTGTGCCTCTTGCCTGTCGCCCTCAGGCAAGAGGCAATGTTGTTGTATATTGGGACCACATTCGCCGTCTTCCATGTATCAGGTAGGTCTCCCGTCTCCAGTAACCTACTATACACTATGGAGAGTGGCAAGCAAAGTGCCTCTGCACACTTTTTCAGTACCCATGGTGATATCCCGTCTGGACCAACAACCTTTCTAACTTCCAGATCCAGCAGGTGTCTCTTGACCTCCTCTTTAGTAATTTTGAACCCTTCCAACGCTGCCTGATTCACTTCCCTTTCTCCTAGCACAGTGACCTCACCTTGTTCAATTGTGAAGACCTCCTGGAACCTCTTGTTCCAGGAGGTCTTCACACACCTTTTTGTCATTCTCTGTATACCTGTCCTCGCCTGTTGTAAGTTTCCTTACCTGTTCTTTCACTGTTGTTTTCCTCCTGATGTGTGTATGGAGTAGCTTTAGTTCGGTCTTGGCTTTGTTTGCTATATCATTTTCATAATTTTTCTCTGCTTTTCTTCTCACCCTAACATACTCATTCCTGGTTCACTGGTATCTCTCTCTGCTTTCTGGTGTTCTGTTATTCCGGAAGTTCATCAATGCCCTTTTGTTCAGTCCCTTTACCTGGTTGATACCTGGTTGATACCTGGTTGATGGGGTTCTGGGAGTTCTTCTACTCCCCAAGCCCGGCCCGAGGCCAGGCTTGACTTGTGAGAGTTTGGTCCACCAGGCTGTTGCTTGGAGCGGCCCGCAGGCCCACATACCCACCACAGCCCGGTTGGTCCGGCACTCCTTGGAGGAATAAATCTAGTTTCCTCTTGAAAATGTCCACGGTTATTCCGGCAATATTTCTTATGCTTGCTGGGAGGACGTTGAACAACCGCGGACCTCTGATGTTTATACAGTGTTCTCTGATTGTGCCTATGGCACCTCTGCTCTTCACTGGTTCTATTCTACATTTTCTTCCATAACGTTTACTCCAATACGTTGTTATTTTACTGTGTAGATTTGGTACTTGGCCCTCCAGCGTCTATGCGTGCCGTATATGTTCTCTGTATTCCCTCTATTTCAGCAATCTCTCCTGCTCTGAAGGAGGAAGTGAGTACTGAGCAGTACTCAAGACAGGACAACACAAGTGACTTGAAGAGTACAACCATTGTGATGGGATCCCTGGATTTGAAAGTTCTCGTAATCCATCCTATCATTTTTCTGGCTGTCGCAATATTTGCTTGGTTATGCTCCTTAAACGTTAGGTCGTCAGACATTATTATTCCCAAATCCTTTACATGCTGTTTTCCTACTATGGGTACATTTGATTGTGTTTTGTACTCTGTATTATGTTTAAGGTCCTCATTTTTACCGTACCTGAGTACCTGGAATTTATCACTGTTAAACATCATGTTATTTTCTGCCTCCTGACAGTTTTGGGTGACATAGTCCATCATATCTTGTACAGACTTAGCTCTGAGGTCTGTGGAACACAGAACCAATGTGGGACACAGACATACATTGAGTCTCTGGGACACAGACCCCTGTGTCCCTAAGGGACACAGGGTCTGTGTCCCTTAGGAAACTTCTCATCTCCTCATAGTTCCCCTTTCGGTATGCCAGCCTTTTGTTTCCTAGTTCTTTCTTTGGGGCGATAATTCCAAGCTCTACAAGGTACTCAAGGTTCAATACACTGTGGTCACTCATTCCCAAGGGTGCTTCTATCTCAACTTCCCTAATAACCCACTCATTTAGGGTAAATATCAGATCGAGCATCGCTGGTTCATCTTCTCCTCTCATTCTTGTTGGTTCCTTGATGTGCTGGCTTAGAAAGTGTCTTGTTGCCACATCCAGCAGCTTAGCTCTCCATGTTTCTGGTCCTCCGTGCAGATTTCTGTTCTCCCCGAATCTATCTTTCCATGGTTGACGTCTCCCATGATTAGTAGTCCAGATCCATTCCTGCTAGCAACAGAAGCTGCTCTCTCTATTATGTTAATGGTGGCCATGCTGTTTCTATCATACTACTGTCTGGGTCTTCTGTCATTTGGTGGTGGATTATATATGACTACGACTATATTTTTTTGTCCTCCAGTTTTTATGGTACCTGTTAGGTAGCCACTGAAACCTTCACAGCCCTGAATAAACATCTCCTCAAAATCCCAGCCTTTTCTTACCAGCAGAGCTACACCACCACCGCCTCTTCCTTCCCTCTCTTTCCTCATAACATAATAGTCCTGTGGGAACATTGCATTTGTTATGGTTTTTGTTAGCTTTGTTTCTGTGAGTGCTATTATGTCTGGGTTTTCTTCTAGTACCCATTCTCCAAGTTTATTTCCTTTATTTGTAATTCCATCTATGTTAGTGTACATTGCCTTGAGGCTCACTTTCTTCAGTCCCTTCTCAAATCGCCTCCTTGGTGAGTGTTCTGCTGGTGGGGGAAGCTGTTCCATGGGTGTGAGGATTTGTGAGGTGGATAACAGGGTCTCAGAGGATATTGGGGGTAAGGAGCCGAGGGTCAAGTGAAAGGGGGGTACAGGGAGGGTATGGGATGAAGGGGGAGGGAGGACAGGAAGGAAAAGCGGGGAGGAGAGACATAGCAGGAGGAGGGGAGGGTAGCAGGGTTGGAGTAGGGTGTGGAGGGGAGGGAGATTTGGCTGAGCATTTGAGTTGGGGCAGGAAGGGTTTGGTGTAGGGGGGTTTCTATGCAGAGAAGGGTGATGGGGTTGCCCTTCCCTCTGGTATTACTGTGTAGCTGGTTGTGGGTTCCCCCCTCACCTCTGGGGTTGTTGCGTTGGTAGCTGTGATTCCCTGGTTTTCCCCTCTCCCCCTGCGCTTCTTCCTTGTTTCTGCCACCATGGCTCTCTCCTCCCTCGCCATGTCCTTCTGGAGGAATAATGTTTTTAATTCTCTCACATAATGCAGGGGGCTCTTCCTTGTTAGAATCATCTCCTTTGTGTTCTCGTTTGCGAACACTATCTTTAACACAAGGTCTCGGTCTTTGTTGTACCATCCTAGCCTGGATACCTTCTCAATTCTATGCTCAGCCCCTTCCATCTCTAGTGCCTTTAGTATTTCTTTCACTGCCGCGTCATGCCTATCATTCCACTTTGTCCTATTGGAGCCTTCCTGCTCTTTAATACCCACAGGTACAATTGATCATTTTCTTTCCAGCAGCTGGCTAATGGAGCGTGCTGCTTCCTGTGAGGTGGCTGCTTTCATGGCCACCTCTATCATTGTGGACATTACTTCAGAGTTATTATTTTAGCATTTCTGCAAATGTTGCTTTTGTAGTGGCATTCTCTTCCAGTATACTGTTTCTACTTTCTCCCTGGATGATTATCTGAGTCTCAGCATCAACACTGTTCTCTTTTAGGGTTCTAATCTCTTCCTTTGTTCTGTCAGCTCTCTTTTCAGGATGCTTATTTCATTCTTCATTCCTACATCTTTCCCCTTCATCTCACACTTGATATCTTCCAAAAACTGGGCAAACATTTCCTTCAAATCATCACCTTGACTTTTCCCTGTTCCCCTGTTACCTTCGGCTATTATGCTTGCCTCTGTTCCTGTTATGCTGTGAATGGATTTGTCAGGAGGGGGGGCAAGCGGGGTGAGAGAGAGAAAGAGAGAGAGAGAGAGAGAGAGAGAGAGAGAGAGAGAGAGAGAGAGAGAGAGAGAGAGAGAGAGAGAGAGAGAGAGAGAGAGAGAGAGAGAGAGAGAGAGAGAGAGAGAGAGAGAGAGAGAGAGAGAGAGAGAGCGAGAGAGAGCGAGAGAGAGAGTGGGTGGGAGAGAGGGATGAGAGAGTGGGGTAAGAGAGTGGGCGGGAGAGAGGGGTGAGAGAGTGGGGTAAGAGAGTGGTGTGAGAGGGGTGATAGAGTGGAGAGAGAGATAAAGAGAGAGAGAGAGAGAGAGGTGGGGGATCAAGGAGAGATGGAGAGAGAGAGGTGGGGGATCAAGGAGAGATGGAGAGAGAGAGGTGGGGGATCAAAGAGAGATGGAGAGAGGGGTGGGGGAGTGCGTGTACTCACCTAATTGTACTCACCTAATTGTGCTTGCGGGGGTTGAGCTTTGGCTCTTTGGTCCCGCCTCTCAACTGTCAATCAACTGGTGTACAGATTCCTGAGCCTACTGGGCTCTATCATATCTACATTTGAAACTGTGTATGGAGTCAGCCTCCACCACATCACTGCCTAATGCATTCCATTTATTAACTACTCTGACACTGAAAAAATTCTTTCTAACGTCTCTGTGGCTCATCTGGGCTCAGATGTGGCTCAAGTTTCCACCTGTGTCCCCTTGTTCGTGTCCCACCCGTGCTGAAGAGTTTGTCTTTGTCCACCCTGTCAATTCCCCTGAGAATTTTGTAGGTGGTTATCATGTCTCCCCTTACTCCTCTGTTTTCCAGGGATGTGAGGTTCAGCTCCTTTAGCCTTTCCTCGTAGCTCAATCCTCTCAGTTCCGGGACGAGCCTGGTGGCATACCGCTGAATCTTCTCTATCTTTGTCTTGTGTTTAACTAGGTATGGACTCCAGGCTGGAGCTGCATACTCCAAGATTGGTCTTACATAAGCGGTATACAGTGTTCTGAAAGATTCCTTACACAAGTTTCTGAAGGCAGTTCTTATGTTGGCCAGTCTAGCATATGCCGTTGGTGTATTTGGATGTGTGTTTGTAGGAGGAGGGGGTGATCCGTGGGAAACTTGGCGGAGATGGTCACTTCAGATCAGTTGCAGGGGAAGTGGGAGTGGAGGGGGGGGGGTGTTTTGGGTTAGTGAGATGGACTTTCTGGCAATCCAAAAATATGCAGTCTGTACACCCTTCTCTTTCTTACCTGATTTTTGTTGCCTGGTCTTAGAATTCAATCAATCCCATGAGACATGATCTGGCCTCCCTGAGCCCATGTTGATGTTGTGATACAAAGTTTTTCCACTTCAGTGGAAGTGGACTAATGCACACACACAAGCTTCATATTTGGGATCTGACAAGTGATGGGAAAAGGAATGTGATCTTGGTAATCTACAATTCCCCACCAAACAGTAGGAGGCCCAGACAAGAATATGATGACAACAACAAGGCATGAATAGATGAACTGCAGAGGGCAGCAACAACAGCTCACAGATTGAGAATGAAACTGTTGGTCATGGGGTCCTAGATCTCGGAGATATCGATTGGGAATCATGAAATCCCCCATGGTGGGGAACAAACGTGGGGAGCAAAATTAGTTGAAGTTATAGACAGGAATTTATTAACACAACTTGTGAAGGAAGGCAAAAGGGAAAGAGGAGGGGATACACCAAGCCTATTAGTTCTGATTTTTACCCAGAATGCAAAAAGAATTACGATTATTGAACATTAAATACCACTAGGAGCCAGTGACAACTGTGTCCTAGTCATTGACTACATGATCGAGCTTAAAAATGTGACCACGGGACAAGAGGTCTGGAAAAAGAGAGCAGATGATAAGAAAGGGAATTACAAAAGGATAAGAGAATATCTGGGAGAAGTGCAGTGAGAAGAGGAACAAAGACATAGAGGAAAAACAGAGCAAGATATGATGGACCTAGTCAAGTGGAAATGCAAGGAGGCCGAAGAGAGTTTCATACCAACACTAAAGGAAAAAGTTGAAGGGAGTATTTAATCCTATGGTTTAATAGACAGTGCCAGGAAGCATAAATGAGAAGCAGGAGGGCGAGGAGAAAGTACATATGACAATATGATTAGCTGCAACAGAGCTAGGAATGATTACAATAATATAAAGAGAGTATCGGAAAAGAATTATGAAAACGATATTGTAATTAAGGTGAAAAAGCCACCTAAGTTATTACATAGTCATATAAGAAGGAAAAATTCGGTGAACAACCAAGTGAAAAGACAAAGGAAAACAGAAGAGGCATATACACAAAGTGACAAGGAAATCTACGAGGTACTGAATGTCAGTTTCCATGGAGTGTTCACAACCAAGCCTGAGCAGCTCCCATTGTTAGAAGAGGAGATGACCCAAGATGAGACACTAGCGGATATAGAGTGACAGCAGAGGAGGTCATGAAACAGCTGAAAACACTTGATGGAACTAAAGCAGTTGGACTAGAAAATGCATTACCGTTGATACTAAAAGAGGCAGCGCAAGCCCTCAGCATGCCTCTAGCAAGGATCTATAATGAGTCGCTTAAGAAGGGAGAGTTGCCAAGTTGCTGGAAGAAGGCAAATGTTGTACGATTTTTTTTTAAATTATATAGGGAAGAGGCACTTAACTACAAACCAGTATCACAGACAAGCATCCCCTGTAAAGTACATGAAAGAATACACAGGTTAAGACTCGTTACACAACTAGATAACATTAGATATGTAAACGAACATGGTTTCAGAGAAAGGAATTCATGCCAAACAAACCTTCTGAAATTCTATGATAAAATAACTAGAATACGGCAGGATAGGGAAGGTTGGGCTAACTGCATATTTTTGGACTGCCAACAAGAATTTGACACAGTATTTTACAAGAGACAGGTTGTTACGAACCCGACTCTACCGTCAGAGCATGGAGCAGCGATATCAACGCCATCTGTGAGTCCGCTCCCGAAACCCCCCACAACATGGACGACGCCATCTAATGGTGACAAGAATATACCAGCAAGATGCGCTAGATTCCTGTCCTAGTCAGCTTGTGAGGTAGCTGGCGCTGACCTCTAGTAAGGTGGTGCTTAGAAAATTAGCGTCATCTATTGAAGGAAGAGTTATATGTCAATGTCAGCGTACGTAAGTGTTGTTTCCTAGTGTTCCAGTGTACTGATGACGTGTCTGTATCTACAGAGTCGACGTAGGGCTGCTGTGATACGAAGAGAGTCAGTCTACCCAGGGCAGCCAAGGTCTCTACACCAGTCTGCTTTATGGAAGCAGTGAGCCGCCGCCGTAGAAGAACTGTGAAATGTTCTACTGTCTGTCTGTGGAGTGGCAGTGACGGGATTCGCCGTACTTGGGGCTGGCTAACGGAAGAGACGACTGACTAAGGTGCCGAGGAGAAGAGTAACCAGCGAGTTGCAAGAAGCTCCTGGCTAGCGCTCGCTACCCTAGTATTTGCACGTGAAGTGGCCCAGCAGCGCGAGGCTGATGGTATCTGCCAGCACCAGGCTGGACTGTGATTGTGGGCATTCACGAGGAAGCACTTAGTGAGACTGTGGTTTGGCTGGCCCGTGGCCAGGGTAGACTCGTTGGTGTTTCCAAGTACCGGCTGAGAATAGTACTAAGTGATGAGGAAACGCGGTAGCTGCCAAGACTGCATCAATCGAGCATCGAAGAGCACGTAGTGTCCCATGAGAGATACTTTTGTACATATTAGGTGTAGAAATACTTCTGTTAGGACTATATACATGAGGTGATGGGAAATTAATTATATATGTGAATAAACGGATAAGTGTAGTATTTAATGCACCTCCCCATTTGTACATAACTTGCATTACCGAGCTCACTTCTTGAAAGCCACTACTAACTCTGGGCTGGATACCAGAACTTTAGTACTACTAGAAAAGAACCCAGTTGCGACCCATTGTGGCCGTAACATAATTGGCATCCCCAGCGGGATGCAACTTCTTGTCAAGTACATTTGACAGGGGTGGTGACGTAGTGCAATCCCCTGTGAATAATTCCCATGTTCCTTATTTGTCAGGACGTTACATGTCCTGTGCAGTGCTCGGTGTGATTAATTGCAGTATTGGCGAGTGCGGTGCTCTGTTATTATAAGTGCCTAGTGTCAAGTAAAGTGGTGTGTTGCGTGCTCGTGCACCACTTGGTGATAAAATGGCAGAGAGAGTGACCATTGAGGATCTAGACGATGTTCAGGAATTTCTGAACAAGGACTGTCCTGCTAGATTGAAATATCTGGGAAAGCAAGAACTTGTGCTGGTGAGTGCCTATCAAGAGATCAAAATACGTGAGTGATTCCCGTGTTGAAATCTTATCAAAGGTTCATAAGCACTTAAAGGTCGGGGAGAAGCAGGAAAGCGAGGCACAGAGTGCAAAGGAAAGTGTGGTGGCTTCCACTGAAAAGGAAAATAAAGGTAGTAATGGTGAGTGATGTGGGTGAACTGAATATAAGTTTTCTAACTGTCAAAATGCGTGCTTTAGAAATAAATCGTGAGATAAAGTGGAAGAGGTTAGAAATAGAACGGGAAATGAAAGAAAAGGAAATAGCGAAGGAAATGGCTTTGAATGAGAAGGAAATGGAAATGAAACGTTTGGAATTAAAAGAGAGGGAGAAGGAAATAGAAGAAATGGAGAAGGAAAGACTACACGAGTTAGAAGTGCTACGATTAGGTGGTCAGAAGGAAACAAAGGAAACAAGTAGTTTCGATCCGGTGAGATATATAAAGATGGTCCCAAAATTCAACGAAAAAGAAGTTTCAAAGTTCTTCGCTGCCTTCGTGAAGGTTGCTGCCTCTTTGGATTGGCCAAAGGAGAATTGGGCCATCATGATACAGTCCGTCTTGACTGGGAAGGCCCAAATTGCCTACTCCACGTTGTCCTTTGATGACTCCAGTGATTACGACAAGGTGAAGAAGGTAGTGCTCATGGCTTATCAGTTAGTGCCTGAAGCTTATAGGCAAAAGTTCAGGAACCTGAAAAAGACCTCGGAGCACACGTTCACAGAGTTCGCTTACATCAAGGAACGGCTCTTTCAAGAGTGGTATGCATCTCGAACGGTGAGGGCGAAAGAACAACTCGAACAGCTCATCCTGTTGGAGGACTTAAAGAAATGTCTGGCTGGAGACCTCAAGACATACCTAGAAGAACAGCAGGTAGAGACCTTGAGTGCGGCTGCCACTATGGCTGAGGAGTACATCCTAACTCACCGACCCTCTACCAGGTATGTCCCGAAGAGTTACCCACGTCTGTTTGGCAAATCTCGACTGGAAGAAGGAAGACCTGTCCCACAGAGTGCTTTGAAGACGCCCCCAGGTAGTCCCCGAAGGACTAGTCCTAATGGACCGACACAGCGTAGTCCAAGGAGGAACGTAGTGTGTTGGACTTGCGGGCAGAGAGGGCATGTTGCTGCCAGGTGCCGAGGAGGGACAGGTAACGACCCGCACAGAGCAATAATGCTGATGAGTTGTACGACACTATCAGTGGGAATCCAGTCTCTAATGACTATTAGAGGAGGACCAGGATTATTTGCCCCTCACACTTCAGGCGGGTATGTAACGAGTGATCATACTGGTAGATCAGTTGTAGTGCTCAGAGACGGTGGAGCAGCCCAGTCCCTGATCGTGAGAGACTCGTTGCCCGAGGGAATGAGTGTCGACGGGAGACAAAAGGTTGTCCTAGTTGGGTTTCCTTTGACGCGGTACGTTGCCACCCTTAGTGCAAGTTCACCTAGACTCGCCCTACTTCAGTGGCACATGTGCGTTGGCAGTAGTTGATACCCTGCCTATAGCTGGGATAGACGTAGTACTAGCCAACGACTTGGCGACAGGTTAGAACTATGAACATCTCAAGATGGTGGACGAGCCAGCCGGAGCAGTAATAAGGTCTGAGGTGACAGCAGAAAACATTAATACCCAGGTACAGGCAGACGTGAAATTATATAACTTGTTTAATTCTCCCTTTACCCAACAGATTGAGAACATTCCAACAGATTCTGCCGACTCTTCTCCCGACGAGAAACATGGGGCAACAGTGACAGAAGTAACTGAGCAAGAAGAGGGGCCTCATGCACAAGCACCCACGGATACCCAAGAGTCTGGAGCGAAGGCACATAAGTACTTGTGGTATGGCGAGGAACTATATTCACTGAACAGGCCAGAGATTCCCCAGACGTCAGAGGTATGTGCGCTGGTTCTAGTGCCCTCTTTGATCCAAGCCAGGCTAATGGATACAGCCGGTTATGGACATCACAGGCTCATGAAAATTATTCCTAAGTTAGCCAAATGTTTCTTGGCGGTATTTTGTATTATTCTCATGTATGTTCTAAGCAAGGACCAGTGGATGAACCGTCAGATGATGGCTCATATGAACATCGTGAAGAAACACCAGGGATTAGAGACTCGCCCTGTGAGTATTGCAGTCAAAGAAGGGACCCGGAAGGTGATTGTTGATACAGAGAGTAGGAGAAATGTTTTTATGAGTGACTGTTCCCAACAGGTTGACACCCCCCGCGTAATTGTTGAGCCTGGATTCAACATTATACGAACGTTGGTCGACCTGATGGTGGAAGAGCGAACACAATCTTCAATGTACAAGCAGTCCTGTTGGGACAAGGTGTGGGCCTATTAAGCAGCTATGCCGTAGGTACATATTTCAAAACTATAGCTGCTACTCCAAATCATCACTCCCCTGTATTCCAGATTTCCGTCTCCCTGAAGGACTGCAGACGGGTACAAGAAATACCTTCTGGGATCAGCCACCAGCTGTGCCACAACACAGGGATGTGTCTATATCCCCAGATCGAGCTTATGCAGATCTTTACCCAAGACACTTGAGATAATTGTGCCCCTGACTTGCATCTCAGTGAGCTTATTGAAAGTCACATCAGACAGGTCATTGTCTATGATCTTAGAGTTTTCCTTGTGCCAGATTCTCGCATTAAAGCAGGTTTGCAGACAGGACATCCTTGCCGCATCAGCCCATTGTCTATGTGCGTCTGTTTGGTTTTGTACTAACGTACTAAATTGGTTTGTTTCCTCCTATTTTTTTCTTAGAACCCAAGCCAAATTCTTTTTGGTGGGGAGGTGTTACGAACCCGACTCTACCGTCAGAGCATGGAGCAGCGACATCAACGCCATCTGTGAGTCCACTCCCGAAACCCCCCACAACATGGATGACGCCATCAAGTGGTGACAGGAATATACCGGCAAGAGGCGCTAGATTCCTGTCCTAATCAGCTCGTGAGGTAGTTGGTGCTGATCTCTAGTAAGGTGGTGCTTAGAAAATCAGCGTCATCTATTGAAGGAAGAGTTATATGTCTGTCAGCGTAGGTAAGTGTTGTTTCCTAGAGTCCCAGTGTATTCTGTATCCACAGAGTCGACGTAGGGCTGCTGTGATACGAGGAGAGTCAGTCTACCCAGGGCAGCCAAGGTCTCTACACCAGTCTGCTTTACGGAAGCAGTGAGCTGCCGCCGGAGAAAAACTGTGAAGTGTTCTACTGTCTGCCTGTGGAGTGGCAGTGATGGGATTCGCCATACCTGGAGCTGGCTAACAGAAGAGACGACTGACTAAGATACTGAGGAGGAGAGTAACCAGCGAGTTGCACGAAGCTCCTGGCTAGCGCTCGCTACCCTAGTATTTGCACGTGAAGTGGCCCAGCAGCGCGAGGCTGATGGTATCTGCCAGCACCAGGCTGGACTGTGATTGTGGGCATTCACGAGGAAGCACTTAGTGAGACTGTGGTTTGGCTGGCCCGTGGCCAGGGTAGACTCGTTGGTGTTTCCTAGTACCGGCTGAGAATAGTACTAAGTGTTGAGGAAACGCGGTAGCTGCCAAGACTGCATCAATCGAGCATCAAAGAGCGCGTAGTGTCCCATGAGAGACACTTTTGTACGTATTAGGAGTAGAAATACTTCTGTTAGGACTATATACATGAGGTGATGGGAAATTAATTATATATGTGAATAAACAGATAATCAATGAAGTGTAGTATTTAATGCACCTTCCCATTTGTACATAACTTGCATTACCGAGCTCACTCCCTGTAAGCCACTACTAACTTGGGACCGGATACCAGAACTTTAGTACCACCAGAAAAGAAACCGGTTGCGACCCATTGTGGCCGTAACACTGGTATTCAAACTTGAGAGGCAGGCGGGAGAAACCGGAAAAGCCCTTGCTTGGGAAAAAAATTACTTAACAGAAATGAGCTACAGAGTAACAGTTAGGGGCGAGAAGTCGGACTGGAGAATCGTAATGAGTAGAGTACCTCAAGGATCTGTGCTGGGAACAGTTCTATTTCTAATATACGTGAACGACGTGTCTGAAGGAGTCCAGTCCTATATATTAATGTTCGCGGATGACGCCAAATTAATGAGAAGAGTTGTGACAAATGAGGATTGTAGAATATTGCAAGAGGAATTGAACAGGCTGCAGAGATGGTCAGAGACATAGCTACAGGAGTTTAACACAAGCAAGTGTGTAAGTTATAGAAATGGTACTAGGTGACAGGAGACCAAAGGGTCAGTACACAATGAAGGGAAACTATCTTCCTGTGATGATTCGAGAAAGAGACCTGGGAGTGGACGTAACACCAAATCTAACTCCTTGGCACGGATATCGACAGCAGTGCACTCTATGCTAGCAAAAATTCGAACGTCAGTCATAAACCTAAATATGGAGACATTCAGAGCGCGTTTTACTGCCTACGTGAGACAAGTCTTAGAATATGCAGACGCATCATTGAGCCCCCCACCTAAAGAAACACATTAGAAAACTGGAAAAGGTTCAGAAATTTGCGACGTGGCTCGTCCCAGAGTTGCATGGGATGGGGTATGAAGAGACTGAAGGAACTGAACCTGACGACGTTAGAAAAAAGGAGGATGCGGGGAGATATGAGACCAGCATACTAAATACATAAGGGGATGAAGACTAGCTTACAAATATGAATTATGCATAAAGATATGTAAATTAATTACAGATGAGAGTTAACATAACCCAACGTTGCTCCAAGACTAAAATGAATATCCTTATGTTAAGAGGGAAGGATATGTTATCCTTAACTCCTAAGGGGGAAGAAAATCTTGCTCACACATCACATACATACATGTCCACTCGTACATTCACATATAGATAAATACAATCCTATATACATACATACATACATACATACATACATACACACCGCCTGCTGAAACAAACATAATTATATGTTTGAGCACAGATGAAGAGGATTGTCGCGGTATATCGACAACCGAAGGATAAGGATATATTGGTGTGGAAGAGTCGGGATATTTTTTGTTGAGTTGAAGGTTGGGAAGAAGGTGGAGGTGGGGGTTGTTAGGACGCCTTAGAGGGGGGGGGGGGTGTTAAGGGTAGGGAGCTTTATATTGGGGATGAGGCTATGGGTGATGGGGACTTATAACCCCATGAATAGTAGGGATGGAGGCTTAGCGACGATTTCTTTTTTTTTGGCCAGTCGTCGCTAAGCCACCAGGGCTTCCATGTAAATTTTGCCCAAGTCATCCATAAGCCGCCAGGGGTTCCAGTCCCTGCTAAGGTCTTAAAGATTTCTCCTGGAAGAAATTCAGACCAAAAATCACTCATATGTTCCTAAAGGTATTTTATGAGAAAAATAATTTCACAGATCATAGAAGTCTATTATAAAAAGTCAGGGCAAAGTCCGCTCTCGTATTATTGAGAATAAACAACTCTACGGACAATTTTTGTTTGTTTACAAACATCGCTTATTTGGAGTAAAAGAGTTCTTATGGAAGAAATTCAAACCTAAAGTCACTCATGCAGTCTTAAATGATTTCTTATGGGACGTATTCAAAAAAATTTCAGAGTTCAGTTTTTATAAAATATTTTAGAGTTCATATAATCATAGAAGTTTATTTATGAGTTTATGACAAAAATTATTCAATACGACCATTTTAAGAGAAAATTGTCATAGATGTTTTGTTAAGGAAAATAAGCATCTTGGTTATGACATTTAGTTTTTTAATCCATTTACTGCTATTTCATCTGAAAAAGAACGATTTTCAGCACAGCCCATTTGAAGACCGATTTTCATCAGAGGAAATTTGAAGACTGATTTTCATCAGAGTGCAGTATCTTCTTGAGGTTATCTTGAGATGATTTCGGAACTTTAGTGTCCCCTCGGCCCAGTCCTTGATCAGGCCTCCACCCCCAGGAAGCAGCCTGTGACAGCTGACTAACACCCAGGTACCTATTTTCCTACTAGGTAACAGGGGCATAGGGTGAAAGAAACTCTGCCCATTGTTTCTCGCCGGCGCCCGGGATCGAACTCGGGACCACAGGATCACAAGTCCAGCATGCTGTCTGCTCGGCCGACCGGCTCCCATGGATTTAGTCATTTAGTAGATGACTAAAATTTGACAGATTATTTTAGACTCAAATATTGTCAAAGTCGAGTAAAAAATTGAAATTAGTCAGGAAAAAGAAACCAGTAAAATTCGTCAGAGTTCAGTAAAGACAGAAAATCAATAAATTTGTAAAGTAAAAGACAGGAGGGAAACAAAGTAAAGGCAGGAGGGAAGGTCAATTGGGAAGGTAGGTGTGGGTAAAATATACAAAAAAGGAGAAACAAAACTTATCTGTAAGGTTAGGTTAAGGATAATATATTCAACAAAATATGTCCAACACAATAAACTACATCTCATAGGTTAGGGGAACGGTCAAAGAATAAGAACATATTATATAAAGCCTAATAAATATACTAAGATCACAAGAGGTTAGGTTAAAGGGGGGAGGAAGAAGAACATTATAACAAATATAATAAATACAACTTATGAGCAACTTGAGGAATTTTAAGTAAAAAGGTTACAAAGTGCATAAACTGACATTTCTAACAAATATTCATTTAAATGCTAAAATACTCAATATTTAACAAATAACCCTTGAATGCATAAATGACCATTTGAGAAATTAACCCTTGAAATGAGTTAATGAACAAGAGGCATTGTTTGATGAAACACAAAAGACAAGCAGGAATATTTATGAAATTAAGGTCATGTCTGGTTGGGTGAGGTAAGTTAAGTCAGTTTGGGTAAGTTTTATTAGATAAGTTACATTAGGTAGAGGAGGTTAGGTAATTAAGAAATTTAGGATAGGTTAGGTTAGGTAAGTTAAGTTAGGTTAAGTAAGTTACATTAAGTTATGTTAGGTTAAGTGTTACATTAAGTTATGTTAGGTTGTGTTACATTAAGTTATGTTAGGTTAAGTGTTACATTAAGTGATGTTAGGTTAGGTTGGGTTAGGTTAGTTAAGTTAGGTCAGGTTAGTTAAGTTAGGTTAAGTAAGTTACATTAAGTTAGGTTAGGTTAGGTTGAGTTAGGTTAGGTTAAGTTAGGATAGGTTAGATTAGGTAAGTTAAGTTAGGTTGGGTTGGGTTTGGTTAGACTTGTAAAGTTAGGATAGGTTAGGTTATGCAAGTTAAATTAGGTTAGGTAAAGTTAGGATAGGTTAGTTACATTAGGATAGGTTAGGTTATGTAAGTTAAGTTAGGTTAGGTTAGGTTAGGTTAAGTTAAGTTAGGTTAGTTTAGGATAAGTTAGATAAATTACATTAGGTTAGGATACGTTAGATTCGATTAGTTAGGTTAGGTTAGATATGTTAGGTAAGTTTGATTAGGTAAGTTACAACAAGGGGAGGTGGGAATAGGTTAGAATAGATTAGGTTAGATATATATTTTAAAAGAAGTTCAAGTTTGATGTGGAGAGATATTTTATGTCTGAAGTTGTCTTAGAGAACAACGTTGATGTAATCCAACATGATACCACAAGAAATGAGGCACAAGCATCTCGAGGACATTTATAAAGAAGCCGGAGATGAACTAGATCAAATCTACACTGACGGGTCATCTAATCCTGTCAATGGCAGGGCTGGTGCAGCATACACGGTAATCAAGGATACTACTTTCCAACGCAGAAATGAAGAAAAAGCGCGTATTGAGAACTATGCCTCTTCAACGCAAGCAGAGTTAACTGGCATTGTTATGGCGTTAAGGTTTCTTGAACGGAACACTAATGGTGCAGTGATTTGCACCGATTCAAAAGCAGCACTGCAAAGCCTAAGTAAAAATCAGGCAGAAAATCTTGCAATAGTCGTTGAAATTAAGAGAGCTGTGAGAGTACATACCAATCAGGGAAGAGTCATCAAGTTTCTGTGGATCCCCTCCCATGTTGGAATATGTGGGAATGAACGAGCAGATGTGCTGGCTGCTGAAGGCGCTGAAGGAGACCATATTGAATACTTCATGCCCAAGACTCAACTACAAATTAGAGGTATTATCAGGCAACATTACCGTGACAAGGTAACTGAGGAAAGGAGGATAGAAGCACAAACCAGTGAATCTGTTCGATGGTACAACATGGTTGCAGCTGGCAATCCCAGTCATTATGGCCGAAGAGGAGGACAACGAGGGAGAGAATCAGTAATAGCGAGAATCCGTCTTGGATACAAATATCCATGGAGATTTGGAATGGAAACAACAGTTGATCAGCGAAGTTGCAGAATCTATGGTGAGAGTGATGGACACCGCCTTGACCACTATCTACGTGAATGTGAACACCTGAGAGGCATTAGGCATATGTGTAGAATAATAAACCCCACATTGTTTGAGTTAGGAAAACACTATTTGTCAAATATTGATACTGTTCTTAAAAGATTTCCCCATTTTGCACCCGCAAGATAACGTAAGCTTTTAAGGGTTGATAGATGGTAATCTTCTTGTTTGAGGAGCTGTTCACTTGAGACAGTTAAGCAAGTCCCAGCTGTGTCTGGATACAAGTGACAGGATGAACAACCCAGCGGGTTTTCTTCCTATTGGGGAGTGTTGTACATGCTGCTATGGCGGTGTGTCCACTCACAAGATGAGTGGCGCTGCCCAATAAACTCGCCCCTCGGGGCAAAATTTAAAAATTAAAAAAAAAACATTGATGTCTTAGAGAACAACATTGATGTCTTAGAGAACAACTTTGATGAACGAAGGTAAGTTAGAGATTACCTTTGATGACTCTGAGAATAACTTTGATGTCTTAGAGAACAACTTTGATGACTGAGATCACCTTTTTGATAGGGCTGAGAATAACTTTGATGACTCTTGAGAATAACATTTTGATGACTGAGAATAACTTTTGATGATTTAGAGAATAACTTTTATATCTTAGATAATAACTTCAGATGTCTCAGAGAATAAGTTTGACGAACAAAGATGTCTTAGAAAGCTTCTCTGATGAACGAAAGGTTACTTAGAGAATAAGTTTGTTGACTGAGATTAACTTTTTGATTGCTCTGAGAATAACGTTTGTGGACATGAGTAGTATTTTAATGGTTTTGAGTGTGTCTTTGATTGTGTCTTTGATGTCTCGAAGAGTATTTTTGATGTCTCTGAGTGTGTCTTTGATGTCTCGAAGTGTCTTTGATGTCTTGAAGAGTGTCTTTGACTATATTTCTTACTCCACAAAGTATACTGTTAGTTACGAGAGTGCTGAAAGAAATTACATTTTGACTACTTTTGTACTCTAAGACGTATACTGTTAGTAAAGAAAGTATTGAACGAAGCTATATTTGACAAGATGATGAACGTGGCTATTTTCAGTTGATTGACGAATAATTTTCATTTGGAAACGACAAGAAAACATAATTTCAGTTGATTGATGAATAATTTTAGTTAAAATTGACAAGAAAAAGATGATGAACGTGGATATTTCAGTTGATTGAGATGTAATTTTTAATTAAGAAATGATAAGAAAAGTTTGTCTTGGTAAATTTGTTACTGAATGGAAGAAAACAATTGGTTTAAAAGAACAAAGAACATGTAAGAGAATGTAGTGAACTCAGAAAACATGTGGGGAATATGGCAAACAACACAGAAAACATGTAAAAGAAGGTGATGAACTCGTGAATAACATGCTAAGAAGAACGTTTGAGAACATGACAAAGAACTCAGAAAACATGTAAGAGAAGGTGATAAAGAAAGATAACTTGCGAGGAACATGAATAATGAGTATAAATGTTGTACAGAAAACATGAGAACAAAGTAAACATGATAAAGAACAAAGTGAACATGACAAAAACAAAGAAAAAATGGAGAAACGTGGGAAAAACATGGAACGGGCATATGCAGAACATGGAGTGAACATAAAAAAGCTGGAAGAAAATGTGAAGAACACAGTGAATGTAGAGAAAATATACAAATACAGTACTATTATTGAAGGTTTGGATAAGATGGGAATGGGCGAGATAAAGGGGGAGTAGGAGGTGAGGGTGAGATGAAAGCGGAGTTAGGGGAGGTTAGGGAGGGGAAGATAATTGGGGGGGGGGGGGAAGGTACGGGGGGGGATGATATAAGGGCGAAAGGGAGTTGGGGATGGTAAGCGAATAAGGGCGGGGGAGGTAAGGGATGAGAAAGTAGGAGAGGCAAAAGGTAAGGTGTGTGATTTCTGACCGTGTGATTATTGCATAGTTGAGCAGATAAAGGGTATTGCAGGTAAGGTTCCATTTGACCGAATGGTTTTAATTACTGTTTGAACTTAAGCGTGTTAGTGATTATTTACAGTCAATTTGTATCTGAGTACAAAAGGGGTACTCTTAAAAAGAGTAATCTAGGACAGAATATGTTTATGTTGACAAACTAGAGAGCATATTGATCTGATTTAAATTTGATGAACTAAAGCGGAGGGCGGGAGTTTAAGCTCGTTTAATGCCTTGATTTATTTCACGACGTTAGAAATATAGCGATCTTAAATCTCGGGGGATTTGGGCTGATATAGTGAATTTACAGGAGTGAACTAAGGCAGGAGCAAATGCTGAAACTCAGTAAATGTCTTGGCCTTATTTACTGCATCTATGTTTTATATTTTAAGGGATTTAGTCTGATAAAAAGGAATATACGAGAAGGAACTAAGGTGGGGGACAGGAGCTGGCGCTCATTAATTGTTTGGATCTATTTCACTATGTCTGAAATAACTATGTGTTTAAATTCCAGAGAAATTGATCTGTTACTAAAGAAGTTATATAAATGAACTAAGGTGGGGAACAAGAACTGGAGCTCGGAAATGATTTCGATCTATTTTACTATGTCTGAAATAGCTAGGTTTTTTTAATTTTAAGAGATTTGGTTAGATACTAAAGGAGTTATACAAGTTAACTAGGGTGGGGAACCGGAGCTGGAGCTTGACAATTGTTTGGATCTTATTTACTGTCTCTGAAATATAGCGGGTTTAAATTTCAGGGAAATTGATCTGCTACTAACGAAATATGAGAAGGGGTTCAGGCAGGGGGAAGGAACTGGAGCACGGTAATTATGTTTTCTTTACTTTCTCAGATAGAAGTATGGAGGGTTTAAATTTCAAACAAATTTATGGGTTATTAATGAAGATATGGGAGGGAATTAAGGCTGAGGACAAGAGCTGGAGCTCGGTAACTAAATTGTCGTATTGTACTACGTTTGAAATATGACCGTTTAAAATTTCCGGGTGATTGAACTGTTAGTGAAGATGTTATGGGGTAATGTAAGGCGGGGACAAAAACTAGAACTTTCTTACCGACTTTATTTGATTTACTACGTCTGAAATATAACTGTTTAAAATTTGGCTGTTAGTACCGAAACTACTCTTATAAATGCGGTCTTAGTCTTAAAATGGTCTTTGTCATATTTTCTGGTCTCAACTGGACTCTGATAATATTTGAATTTCCTCCATTAGAACTCTTAAAGAACACAGTTGTAATTAAAACTCTGAAATATTTCGGTCTTAAAGTGGACTGCTGAAAATTGGTCTGAAAAATGGATTCTTATTAATTTTCGTTCTTTACTGGACTCTGACGAATTTTAATGGTCTCTGACTAATTTAAATATTTTACTGGACTTTGCCAATATTTGAGTCTAAAATAATCTGTCAAATTTTAGTCATCTACTGGACGCTGATGAAAATTGGACTTCAAATGGTCTTTGTTGAAAACCGGCCTTTTTCAGATGAAATAGCAGTAAATGGGTATAAAAACTAAATGTCACGGCTAAGATGCTTATTTTCCTTAACAAAACATCTATGTCAATATTCTCTGAAAATGATCTTTTGGAATAATTTTGGTCATAAACTCATAAATAAACTTCTATGATTATATGAACTCTGAAATATTTTCTTAAAACTGAAACTGAAAAGAAACAAAAATTGTCTGTAGAGTTTGTTCTCAGAAATACGGGAGCGGACTTTGCCCTGACTTTTTATAACAAACTTCTATGATCTCTGAAATTATTTTTCTCATAAGAAACCATTAAGAACGTATGAGTGATTTTCGGTCTGAATTTCTCCCATAAGAAACCTTTAAGACCTTAGCAGGGACTGGAACCCATGGAGGCTTAGCAACGACTGCCCCCCCCACTCAAAAAAAAAATAATTGCTAAGCCTCCCTCCCTACTACTCTCATGTGCTTGTCGTCTCACACTACCTTGTTACTGGCCAGTGTATGTGTTGGTTCTTGCCTGTACACTCTTTTGGGGGAATATATTACCATCCCTCATGCTCTTCCCTCTGTCACAGGGGCCACTTGTGGCGTGTAATATTGCCTAAGATGCTACACATAATCCTGGGTACAATCAACCTACCCTGGGTGTAGATGGTATACTTACCCTGGGTGTAGACGGTAAACTTGCAAGAGGCGTTCTGAGCACCGACAGTGTTCTGCGCCCAGCACCACACTTCAACACTCTCCTCCTCCACACGGGTCAGTGTGTAGTGCCCAGTCAATCCCTCCTTCTGTCCCATGCTGTGTAGTCTCACAGTCGGACTCTCTGTGGTGAAAGGCAAGCTGTGATGGGAGGGTAATGTGGTAGGGTTAAGGGTGCATGAGCAACCCGTTCTCTTAAAAATAACGTCGCTTTTCGCTTGTATGCACGCTATGGCCAAAAGTGGATATAATTTGAAATGAAATCGTCTCACAAAAGTGCCGTACTGTCCCGTTTTCTGTTTGAGTTGTCCGGCCTACTCCGAAAGGTTAGGAGAGGAAACTTTCAATTAACATATTTCATTAAAATTTGAAACTTTATGAGTATTTCCTGCCCACCTAACCTACCAGAGGGTCCTTAACTTACTGTTGTTGAAATAAAAATCCCGAAATTATTTAAATTTTTTTAATTTTCAAATTACGTCCATTGTCGGCCATACGGGCACACGGCCAAAAGCAACGCAATTTTTAAGAGGACAGATTACCCACGTAGAGGGACCGACACTCACAGTAAACACAGTACTGGTTGTGGGAAAGGGACCCACACTAAACACAGTACTGGTGGTAGAAGACTTGAAATCTACACTTACACCCTCTACCCTTTACTTACACCCGCTACACTTCACTTACACCCCTTACCCTACAATTACAACCGCTACCCTACACTTACAACTGCTACCCTACACTTACACCAGCATCCCTACACTTTCACCAGCTACCCTACACTTACACCAGCATCCCTACGCTTACACCAGCTTCCCTACACTTACACCATCTACCCTTCACTTTCACCCGCTACCCTACACTTACACCCGCTACCCTTCATTTACACCCGCTACCCTACGCTTACACACACTACCCGTCACTTACACCCGCTTCCCTACACTTACACCCGCTACTCTACACTTACACCCACTAACCTACACTTACACCAGCTACCCTACACTTTCACCCGCTATGCTACACTTTCACCCGCTACCCTACACTTTCACCCGCTACCCTACACTTTCACCCGCTACCCTACACTTACACCAGCAATTCTACACTTACTCCCGCTACCCTATACTTACACCCGCTACCCTACACTTACACCCGCTACCCTACACTTACACCAGCTACCCTACACTTACACCCGCTACCCTTCATTTACACCAGCTACCCTACACTTACACCAGCAATTCTACACTTACTCCCGCTACCCTATACTTACACCAGCTACCCTACACTTACACCCGCTACCCTACACTTACACCAGCTACCCTACACTTACACCCGCTACCCTTCATTTACACCAGCTACCCTACACTTACACCCGCTACCCTACACAGACACCCGCAACCCTACACTTACACCCGCTACCCTATACTTACACCCGCTACCCTACACTTACACCCGCTACCCTACACTTACACCCGCTACCCTATACTTACACCCGCTACCCTACACTTACACCCGCTACCCTACACTTACACCAGCTACCCTACACTTACACCCGCTACCCTTCATTTACACCAGCTACCCTACACTTACACCCGCTACCGTACACTTACACCAGCATCCCTACACTTACACCCGCTACCCTATACTTACACCCGCTACCCTACACTTACACCCGCTACCCTACACTTACACCAGCTACCCTACACTTACACCCGCTACCCTTCATTTACACCAGCTACCCTACACTTACACCCGCTACCGTACACTTACACCAGCATCCCTACACTTACACCCGCTACCCTACACTTACACCCACTACCCTACACTTACACCCGCTAACCTACACTTTCACCATCTACACTACACTTACAACCGCTACCCTACGCTTACACCCGCTACCCTACACTTACACCTACTACTCTTCACTTGCACACACTACCCTACACTTAGACAACCTACCCTACACTAACACCTACCTACCTTACATCCATACACCCTACACAACACATACACACTCTACGGTATACATTCATATCTTAATATGAAGGGTAAATGGTAAGAGGTAGAGGTAAAAATTAAGACCTTAAACGAAATTCAGAGTACAAAACACAGTCAAATGTACCCATAGTAGGAGTCAGCATGGAAAGGATCTGGGAATAATGATGTCAGACGACCTTATCGCTTAGGGAGCATAACCAAGCAAATATTGCGTCATCCAGAAAAATGAATTGCGAGAACCTTCAAATCTGTGGATCCCACCACAATGGTTGTACTATATATATTTCCTGTTTAGCTGCGCCTTGAGTACTGCTCGTTATTTACTTCTCCCTTCAGAGCAGGAGAGAGATGGCCGTAATAGAGAGAATACAGAGAACATATACGGCACGCCAAGACACTACAAAACATCTTAATTATTGGAATCGTTTCAAAGCTTTCAAAATATACTCTCTTGAAAGGTGATGAGAGAGGTATCAAATAAATTAAATATGGAAAATAATGGAGGGCCAGAGTCTAAATTTGCCCAGAAAAATAATAACATACTAGAGTGAACGATATGGAATGAAATGCAGGATAGGGCCAGTTAAGAGTAGAGGTGCCATAGGCACAATTACAGAACACTGTCTGAACGTTGGAGGCCCACAGTTGTTCAGTATCCTCCCAGCAAGTATTAAAAATTTTGCAGGAACAAAAGGGTTCTTAAAAGATAATTAGACACTTCTCTGCAAGAAGTGCCGGACCAACCAGGCTGTGGTGGATATGTAGGCGTGTGGACCGCTCCAAGCAACAGCCTGTCAGATCAAGCTCTCACAAGTCAAGCCTGGGCTCGGGCCGGGCTTGTGGAGTAGAAGAACTCTCAGAAGCTCATCCAGGAACAATTTAGGTACGTGACCGTGAAGAGGAGGCAGCGAGGCGTCTCTCTGGTTTAGGACACTCCACACTTACTTAACACGTCAAACAGGGGAAACATACCGGCGTGTGCTCTGAATTATTGCAGTAACCCGTGAGTGCAGCCTTGTCAATACTGAGTTGAGTGCTGAAGTCACTGTGACGGCGCGTAGAGTACCCTCCTCAACCTCTGGGAAGTGAAATACGCGAATTTCGTCACGAATTTCAAAGCTGCGAGATGAAAGCTGGCCACTGTCAAAACTGTGGGACGGTTTAGGAATGCAACACGTCCAGCTCTGTGGCAACGTTCAGTGCTGAGGTAATTGTTCCACAGCCACTCTGAGCATTCCTACCACTGATCATACCTCTAACAAATACACACCAACAGATATTCATACACAACCACACTTCACACCACACACTCGTATGTACTCTCTGAGCCACACCATCCACCACCCCATCCACCACCCCATCCACCACAGAACCCACCACACCATCCACCACCCCATCCAGCACACCATCCACCACACCCACCTGGAGTCCTCTTGATGGCCCAGGAGAAGGTGACAGAGGCCGGGTAGGCCACGACGCTGCAGGCGATAGTGACGGAGCCTCCTCTCGGGGCCACGTACTCCTGACGCTGGTCCTCCTGGCACACCGGGGCGACTGTTGGGTGAGAGGAAGAGACAGTGAGAGAGAGAGAGTAGAGACAATGAGAGATGTGAAGATACAGACAATGAGAAAAGTGAGGGAGAGTCACGTCTTACGAGAGAGAAGCGGAAGTCAGACTGAAAGAACAAATAGGAAACGAAGAAGAGAAGAAATTCATGACAAGAAAGCAAATGGGGGTAAAGCGGAAGTAAGAGAAGGGAACATGGAGGGGGAGAGAGAGAGAGAGAGAGAGAGAGAGAGAGAGAGAGAGAGAGAGAGAGAGAGAGAGAGAGAGAGAGAGAGAGACAGAGAGAGAGAGAGAGAGGCAGAGAGAGAGACAGAGAGAGAGAGACAGAGAGAGAGAGACAGAGAGAGAGAGAGAGAGAGAGAGAGAGAGAGAGAGAGAGAGAGAGAGAGAGAGAGAGAGAGAGAGAGAGAGAGAGAGAGAGAGAGAGAGAGAGAGAGAGAGAGAGAGAGAGCAGGAGAGTGCAAATCGGACGGGCCTGCATATGGGTGGCAAAACCCTAGAGTTCACAGATAAAACTTGACATCTTAAAAATGAAGTTCGACTCTTCAATGGTAATGAAGAGCCGCGAGCTTAACCTAGCCTAATAAGCAGCCAGGAAACTTACAGCCCTACGGCGCATCTCACATCTTCTTGACACATTGGGATGCAAACCCTTATATGAAGCACAAGTTCGCTCTCAACTAGAGTTGAGAGCGAACATTTTCCTGTTTCGCACCCGTTTCCTGGATCGCCTGCCCCCATTATTCATCAGACTGTTGGACAAAGTGGAGAGACGGGCAAGAAGGCTTATCTCTAGTCTTGCCAAGTCTGGTGGGAACGGTCTGAACATCAGAGCCTGCAACACCGTCGGGACGTTGGTGGTCTTACTGTTATGTACACGAGTCAGCCATGAATGGTTCCCATGTGAAAACACCAAGCCTTTTTGGTTTGGTTGTTGGGCTTACAAAGAACTATCACGAAAATTTTTGGAGATAATAGGGTTTGAAGGTATGTTGGCCTTGAAACAAAGGCCAACATCTTCAAAGTTTCGTACCTCGCCCAACTCCGTGGACAACTAGTTGTTGCCAAATATAACACAAGGCACTCAACCTTCAACAGTCTCATACTGGAAGTGCCTTTCTCTAGAACGTCACTCCATCAACGGTCATTCACTCCCAGGCTGACTCGCATCAGGAACTTGTTCACTCAACAGGTTGATACACGGGAGATCAGGTCAACTGATCACATGAAGGCTCTGATACACAGTTCGCTACAGGCTCGTCCTGGTCTTTATATGAAGGTTACCTAATTTTCTTAATGAATATAGGCTATTGCTGCCGATGCATAGAGCAGGCTAGTGAAATAAATGAGGTCTTAGGAGTAGGTTTCAATTGAGCGGAGGCAGGATTACAGCTCTTGCTTGCAGTTTCACCAGGTTCCTTATATGATAGTTACTTTATGATAGTTCCCCATAACTATAATAGATCTCTTGCTCTTGCTGTGTATATAGCAGATCTCTTGCTCACAGTGAATATGTAGGACTCAAAACAAGTTTCTAGGTCTCATCACCAATTATATGCTAATCTCAAATAAGTATGTTGGACTTATAAAGAAGTATGCAGAACTTAAGAAAAATTCAGGAGATAATGGGGCTAGCAGGTGTTTGTAAACACAGCATATGCGTTCTAACACCTGCTCCCTGGTAGTATTATAGAGGCGTTTGGGCAGTCTGGCAATTACGTCCTTACATTTCGTATTGGTTCTATAGCTCCGTGTCGTTCACATAGACCCCTAGACGTACAATACTTCCTGGGTCTTCATGCCCTTGGTGCTTAATGGGCTTGAGCAAGAGGTTGAGAATCTCTATGACGCTCTGTGTGGTGCAGCAGTGTTGACAGCTCTGTGCTGGGCTCTATGATAAGCTGCGCACATCCGTGATGTACACAGAACTCTACATAGAGTACAGTTCTGCAGGGTGTTCTGTGGTGCTCTCTTATCTTAATGCCTTATTGCTAACTCTCATGATACCTCCATTGCCCATTAGCTGGAAGAGGAGGACGCGAGAGTGCTTACCGTGACTTGGGATGGGGAATATTGCCTCCAGAATGGACAACATCATGGATGGTAATGGGGACAAACCCAATAGATGTATCAGTGCTAATGGCAATGATATTGGTAAACGTGTTGAAGGAATTGCTTACCAATTATAGAAAAGCCATGGACTTAATTAGGTCAGCGTAGGGATAAGGATATATGTAGCATTTTATCGACAACATATAATCCAATGCTATTGATATCTATTACAGGAATAACAAATATTGCCATCGCTTACCCCTATACACACACACACACACACACACACACACACACACACACACACACACACACACACACACACACACACATATATATATATATATATATATATATATATATATATATATATATATATATATATATATATATATAGTATGTATATATATATATATATATCTATATAGTTACTATATAGATATATATAGTAATTATAGTAACTATATAGTATATATATATATATATATATATATATATATATATATATATATATATATATATATATCTATATAGTTACATCTATGTAGTATGTATATATACATACTAGCAGTACCCGGTCACGCGTTGCAATGCGTGTGCATTGCTGAGCCACAGCAACCTTCCCTGTCCCCCAGTGCTTCCAACCATTCCCCACCCCACCGTCCCCTCGTCCTTCCCTACCATTACCCTTCCTTGTCCCCTCGTCATCTCCACCATCTCTCACTTCTGTCCCCTCGTCACCCCCATCATTCCCCACTCCCTCGTCCGATGCCATCCCAAATGGTCTGATGTTCCCCATTAATGAAATTAAGAAAAACAGTTAAAAAATTTAATGAAATATGAAAAAATAAAAATAATAAACTGTACTCCCAAAATGAACAGTCTGGTAAACAACACAGCTCAATTCCAACACAATTCACACAAAATATTTCAATCAAAATGAAAATAAATAAAAATAAATAATAATTCAATTTATCAATGCAATCAGAAACTTTGAAATTTAATTGTAATATATTTAGTATTGCATGTGTGTTGCTCTTACATGCAACAGATGGCGCTGTTTGTCAAAAAAAGCATAGTTTTACCTGTCACAGATGTGGCATCTATACTTATATTTACGAAATATACGATATGGTAAACAACACATATCAGTTTCAACACAATGTCAAACAAAATAATTAAATAAAAAATTAAATAAATTAAAATTTATGAAAAAAAAATTATCAATGCAATTGGAAACATTGAAATGAAATTCGTGACATATTTAGTATAGCGTGAATATTGCTATTATGTGCAACAGATGGCGCTGTTTTTTTTTAACGCATGTTTTTACCTGTCACAGGGGGTGGCATCTATATAGTAGGTATATAAAAAGACGCGCCTATTTGAATGCAACGTTGTTTCAAAATTTCAAAGCAATCGGTAAAGAACTTTTGGAGAGTACAGCGTGTGTTGCTCTTACGTCCAACAGATGGTGCTTTAAAAAAAAAAAAACATTTTTCTGGTTACAGGTGAAGCATGTATATGGTAGATATATAAAAGGACGCGCCTATTCGAATGCAACGTTGTTTCAAAATTTCAAAGCAATCGGTAAAGAGGTTTCGAAGATTTCCCTCACATGAAAAACACAGCTTTTCTGAAAAAAACATGTTTTTTACCGTCCCAGACGTTACATCTATATAGTATATATATAAAAACCTGGCTAGATGCAAATGGAACATTGTGTGAAAATTTCAAAGCAATCGGTGAAGAACTTTCAGAGATTAGCGATTTTGAACAAACGAACATTTCCATTTAAATATATATATATATATATATATATTAGTATATTTTGGTAGCAGTCTTTCCTGTAGACATATTTTATTAAATATGACCGAAAAAGTAAGATTAATAATTCTAACACGAATTTTCTCAATCTTTCGTACATTATGCTTCACTGTTGGAGGTAAATCAAAAATCACTTCTCCAAAATTCATTTTTATTTCTAGTCTGACGCGACACGGGCGCGTTTCGTAAAACTTATTACATTTTCAAAGACTTCACAAATACACAACTGATTAGAACTTGCATTTCCCTGATTTTATATCTACTTTTGAGTGAGGTGGGAAGGGTGATGTGGCATTACATTTGAGTGAGGTGGGAAGGATGATGTGGCATTAGAGGATATTAATAGGGTATTAAAAGTATCAACACAAGACAGAACACGAAACAATGGATATTGAATAGAAGTGTTTGTAGAAAGCCTATTGGTCCATATTTCTTGATGCTTCTATATTGGAGCGGAGTCTTGAGGTGGGTAGAATATAGTTGTGCAATAATTGGCTGTTGATTGCTGGTGTTGACTTCTTGATGTGTAGTGCCTCGCAAACGTCAAGCCGCCTGCTATCGCTGTATCTATCGATGATAGATACAACAAAATGATAATATAGATGATAGATAAACAACACAGAAATCATCGATAGATACAGCGATAGCAGGCGGCTTGACGTTTGCGAGGCACTACACATCAAGAAGTCAACACCAGCAATCAACAGCCAATTATTGCACAACTATATTCTACCCACCTCAAGACTCCGCTCCAATATAGAAGCATCAAGAAATATGGACCAATAGGCTTTCTACAAACACTTCTATTCAATATCCATTGTTTCGTGTTCTGTCTTGTGTTGATACTTTTAATACCCTATTAATATCCTCTAATGCCACATCATCCTTCCCACCTCACTCAAATGTAATGCCACATCACCCTTCCCACCTCACTCAAAAGTAGATATAAAATCAGGGAAATGCAAGTTCTAATCAGTTGTGTATTTGTGAAGTCTTTGAAAATGTAATAAGTTTTACGAAACGCGCCCGTGTCGCGTCAGACTAGAAATAAAAATGAATTTTGGAGAAGTGATTTTTGATTTACCTCCAACAGTGAAGCATAATGTACGAAAGATTGAGAAAATTCGTGTTAGAATTATTAATCTTACTTTTTCGGTCATATTTAATAAAATATATATATATATATATATATATATATATATATATATATATATATATATATATATATATATTAATATATATATATATATATATATATATATATATATATATATATATATATATATATATATATATATATATATATAAATATATATTGTGGGAACCGACCTGTGAGATTTATATTTATTTAATTTATATGAATAAATATTTATGTTAATTTGTATACTTCGATAGCAATTTGTATAATGATAAGTGGACTGTATTTCTGCAATAATCTCATAATCTCACAAATCGATCCTCTACACATTAGGAGGGGTTTATATTAAATGAATTTATATATATGCAGCCAAATCAAACTACAGTATTAACTACACACATTGAAGAGGTTCCTTATCTTATAGTACAGCAGGTTAGTCCACCAGGTATAACTAGGGTGTAGACACCACATTTTCCCTCTTTGAGGTAGCTTCCATCACCCTGGTAACTGATGCACAAAGCATGCTTCCTCGTCTTGACCTGTCAAAAGGGCGCTAGCTGTAAAGCCAGAATCCTATATATGACAGGTATATCAGAGAAAATACTGTACATGGAACAATGAAGACCTGGCTTAATTACCTTTAGTTTGAGGCTACCACGTGCTCTAACCGGGTCACCCTATATAATGACATTAATGGCCATAAATGAAAGATACATGGGTTTCGGAAGAACACTTAACTTGATTTGTTGACAGCGTGTTGATAATGGTACACCTTTGGTTTCCATAACACTACGTCCAAGTAAAATTAACAGGAGCCGAATTGCTCCCTGCGTCTCTGGTCTAATATCAACAATGGCTGCCCCTCCTTCCTCACCCTGATGCCTGGCTTACATTGTCCAGATGACAGAAAGTGATAGAAGGGTCACATTTACTCTACTTTAATATTGATAATTAAGTTAATTTATATGAGATGTTTTATGATGGTAAAGTCCAAAGACTAATGTATTTAAGAATAATTCCCACCAGAATAGGTGGTGAATTTAAAATAGTATGTGGTAATGATATTCCGTTTTCTATAGACGGTAATTCCACTACAAGTTACGTTTTCTATGGGTTAACTTATTTATACAACAGCACTTATTATCTGTCTGTATGATATTATTATGTGGTGTCGGATTTTCCGACATAATTCCCCAGGGGGCTGCTCACGGGTCGAAGTCCTAATTAGAACAGACGAACACCGATACTCCTCCTTCGAATTATTTGATTAATTTGATGTTAGTAGTTAGTAATCACACATTTGTGCGTCTGTTCGTACAGGACGGATGTCCCGTACTAGAGTTGCAGGGGTTAGAAGTCTAATGCGATTTCATTTCCCTGTCAACTCTTGAAAGGCTAATATTCAAGCCTAATACATATTATTTAACCCAGAAGACTGAATGTGATCAAGTACTACAGTCAAGTATGATTCAGGGACTGCAGTGAGATCAGTGACATTAGATATAACTTGAAGTTTGTTCAGGTAACTGGTCACTGATATATAAACACTGAGGCCCATGGAATACATCTTGATTAAATAATAAATGTATCAAATCAGTCATCAGATTTATTGGGGTTTAATTTAGTTAATTGATTCAGAAGATTGAATAGCTCATCATTAAAGTAAAGTATGGTTCTGAGACTGCAGTGGGTTCAGTGACATTGGTCGCAGTGACTTGTAGCTGTTTAGGCTACTGTTCACTGATTTGCCACTGAGGCCTCATGAACTCATCTTCAGCTTCAAATGATGATACTAACATCAACCTCTGTTGGTATAGTCAGCTGTAATCTCCTTAGTATAATGCTACTGGAGAAATATAATCAGCTGACAAATTTAGATTTCTACTGGTATTGTTTATCTGCAGGCATAGGTCTCCTCAGGCTTGATACTGGGCCTGAGAGTAATTTACCTCCTGCAGAGTTTAACATGGTTATACCCTGATATTTAGTAGGGCTACCGATGAATCGATGACAATAGTCTGTCCCTACAAGGAGACCGAAGTCGGTGAGGTGATCAGACTTAATATTATCTGCCAATTTTATTCCTCTATTTCTCAGGAATTTGGCTGTTGCTCTCAGACCTTGAACTTGTAGGTCTACTGGTATTTTGTCCACCACAATGGCTTGTACTCGACAGACGTACCTGCCTAAACGTACTGATGGTTGTACAACCTGGTAGACTTGAGGTCCTGCATCTGTTACAAACCCTGAGATGTTGAATGACATCTGGGCTACAGGCCTTAATTGTAGTTCATCTGCCAGCTTTTTAGTGACATATGTTCTTTGGGATCCTTGGTCAAACAACCCACGGGTATGGACCTTGGCCCTCTTATTCAGGATGGTAATTTGGGCAGTAGGCAAAGTCGTATTACCTTTAGACTTTGCCGATTGGACACTCTTTGTTGGTTGCACCTTGCAGTACTGTACTGAGGTGGGAATGCTATCTTCCACCTTGGGGTTTGGAGACGTTGTTTTGGTGTCTCTGCACAATGCTGCATGGTACTGACCTTTGTTACACCTATTACAGGTGTGTAATTGGGTCTCACAGTCCTTGATGTTATGTTTCCTGAGGCACCTCGTGCAATGTTGCAAATCTTTGAGTCGCTCAACACGGGCGTCATTATCAGGAAAATTAGGGCAGTGGTACATTGAATGTTTCTCATTGCAGAACAAACATGTTCCATAGCTTCCAGTACCCTTTGGTGTCACGTTCTTGGGTCACACAGTAACTATAGGCTTGGAGGGTCCCACTGCATATACGCCCACACTGCTACTGTTCCACTTTGGTGTTGAATTATATTGTCTAGATTGATTTGGAGTACCTTTGGTACTCTGTGGTTTACTATTATTGGTTTCTGAGGGTTTACTTGGTGGTTTTAATTTGTCATGTGTTCGTAATTGATGAACTACTGACTTTAAACCTTCAGATATTTCATTCATAGATAAGATGCTATTATTGTAATGAGCACTCATTTGTCTCAATATGTCCCTAGGTATTTTCTCCTGGATAATTATTTTCAAGACCCACTTAGCCCCGTTTGTATCTGCTGTCAGGCTGAGGGCATTGATCAATGATTCTACCTCCAGCTTGAAGACTTGGAGTGAATCAGCTGAAGCCTCCGGTGGGGGTAAATGCAACAGCTCATGAACTAAATGTGATGTTCTTACTTCTGGATCAGCATAATTATCCTTGAGGAGTTTTACTGCCAGATCATAGCCGTCATTAGTTAATCTCAGATGGGATACTACTGTTTTAGCCTCACCTGATAATTGGCCGTGCAAATAAGAGAATTTACTACTCTTTGGTAAAGATTGTTTTGAGTCTACAAGGTCAACGAATTTGTTCCAAAATTCGTCCCAATCTTCCTCATCTTTTCTTCAGAAAGTGGGTAAATTAATTGGAGGGAGTCGAGCTTCTGTTTGACTCGTATTAGATGCAACTGTTGCTGTTGTTGTTGTTGCCTTGTTCTGGGCAATTAATTTGACATTAGGCTGTAACGTGGCCTGAGTGTGATCTTCATAATTCGCAAGATCAACCATAATGTCGTCTATTTCTGTTTCTGATAAATTGGTGTTGGCAAGTTCAGCCACATATGTTGCTATTTGGCATTTGATTTGCTCAAATTTACCTACAGCTGCTTGATAATAGCTTTCCAGGTCAGCATAATCAACTTGAGATTGTTGTGACAAATCTTCACATTACTTGATCTGTCTTGTTAAGTGGCCTTTAAGACCTGCAAGGGTTCTTTTCATTCTCCCTGCATTATCCATACTGGCTAGTTGGTGAAGCCTTGTGGGACTTGTACTTGGGTCGCTCATAATACTGAACAAGTACTGATGGTAGCCTAGGGTAAATTCTGCACTCACTAGGCTGTAATCCTACCTCCACTAGAGGTTAGCACATAAAATTAATACACATTATATATATACAATCATACACACTAATGATTTGAGTGATAAACCAGTGTCACTGGAAGTACCTTTAGGTTAGCTCCTCTATATCACCCTAGGATGGTAGAGACACTAATTAATCACTCAAAGGTGTAATGATCATAAGTAAATTATTATATATACAACTCAACTCGAGTTGATAAAAATTACACCCAAAAGAGGGTCTGGACCATTCATTAATGGTGTTAGGTTGTTGAATATAGTAAAACTGACGATGGTAATAATGGGACTAGGATGAGCAATAATAGTTCAACTAGTCAATGGTAAATATCCTACCCTGTTGTGGGTTGGCAATTAGTAAATATTATACTGTGATCACTAGTGCAATATATATTAAATGATTCTCTATTTTGGAGAAATAATATACACAATTATTGATAATAGCCTCTTAATTAGCCTCTATGAAACTTCTAATATTATCTAGAAGTATTAAATATTATTAGAGACCTCGCGAAATAAACTCCACAAAATTCGTAGATAATCTCTCGTGAAATTTAACACCACGAAATCCGTGAACAATCTCGTGAGACAGTCACTAATTTGGCTGGCTTCTATATTAGCGCTGTAATTTCACAGAATAACACGCCACCAAATCTGTGGGTGTACATGAAACCGCTGACTAAGGCTTAACTGGGCTGAGGGAGGCTCCTGAGCTCCCTCGAGGCTACGCTGCCGTCTTTGACTGCTGGCTTTGTATAAATCACACTGCACTAGTTTATTTAATGAATCCACTGGTTAACTGGTTCATCCGGTACTAAGATGACCAAATGTGGGTTCAAAGGACCGAATATTCCAGTTCTGAAGGTCCAAATAATGTGGGAACCGACCTGTGAGATTTATATTTATTTAATTTATATGAATATATATTTACGTTAATTTGTATACTTCGATAGCAATTTGTATAATGATAAGTGGACTGTATTTCTGCAATAATCTCATAATCTCACAAATCGATCCTCTACACATTAGGAGGGGTTTATATTAAATGAATTTATATATATGCAGCCAATCAAACTACAGTATTAACTACACACATTGAAGATGTTCCTTATCTTATAGTACAGCAGGTTAGTCCACCAGGTATAACTAGGGTGTAGACACCACATTTTCCCTCTTTGAGGTAGTTTCCATCACCCTGGTAACTGATGCACAAAGCATGCTTCCTCGTCTTGACCTGTCAAAAGGGCGCTAGCTGTAAAGCCAGAATCCTATATATGACAGGTATATCAGAGAAAATACTGTACATGGAACAATGAAGACCTGGCTTAATTACCTTTAGTTTGAGGCTACCACGTGCTCTAACCGGGTCACCCTATATAATGACATTAATGGCCATAAATGAAAGATACATGGGTTTCGGAACAACACTTAACTTGATTTGTTGACAGCGTGTTGATAATGGTACACCTTTGGTTTCCATAACACTACGTCCAAGTAAAATTAACAGGAGCCGAATTGCTCCATGCGCCTCTGGTCTAATATCAACAATGGCTGCCCCTCCTTCCTCACCCTGACGCCTGGCTTACATTGTCCAGATGACAGAAAGTGATAGAAGGGTCACATTTACTCTACTTTAATATTGATAATTAAGTTAATTTATATGAGATGTTTTATGATGGTAAAGTCAAAAGACTAATGTATTTAAGAATAATTCCCACCAGAATAGGTGGTGAATTTAAAATAGTATGTGGTAATGATATTCCATTTTCTATAGACGGTAATTCCACTACAAGTTACGTTTTCTATGGGTTAACTTATTTATACAACAGCACTTATTATCTGTCTGTATGATATTATTATGTGGTGTCGGATTTTCCGACATATATTTATATATATATATATATGTATATATATATATATATATATATATATATATATATATATATGTATATATATATATATATATATATATATATATATATATATATATATATATATATATATATATATATATATATATATATATTTATTGTGACGGTGTTCCCCCCCTTATAATTCTCCCACGCCTGCAGTAAGAGTCATGTCTACTTTTCCCAAGCGTTCTCTACGTTGCAGGCTACAATTTGATATATGGGAGAGAGTGAAGTGTTCTCGGAGAGCCGAGAAATTTGTGAAATAGTAATATTTTGGCCTGTGGTATAGGCCCTTTAGGGAGCCAAGATGGCGCTTGCCTCCCTGATTTCCCGCCAAAACCGTGTGACGTCAGTGGCACCGGATTGGTCACCGACAGCAATGTGGCACCGGGAGCCAATGAAAACCTCCCGTGGCGAAAGTGACGTCACGAAGGAAGGGGGTCCGGTCAGCGCGCCGAGCTGGCGCCGGCAGTCAGATACGACACGTCAAAGAGGTCGGACGTGCGACGATTGGTCCTGTCAGTTTGACAGTTGTTTCCCGCTCCCGTGGATTTACGCGTCACCTGAAGTCTGCCAGTACTCTGAGAGGTCTTCCCTAGTTCATGTGTTGAACCAGAGAGGGAATTGACGGTTATTTGAGCAACAAGTGCTCCAGTCAGGTGCTGTGCAAGAAGCAGTGAAGCCGTGCAGTGACGTATGTGACGTCTGTGGCAGTTCACCAGTTCGTGACGGCGTAGTGGCTGACAGCCACTGGGTAGCTGAGGAAGGAGAAGACTAAATGGGGAATCCGGACGACTGCAGCTGAGACATAGGCAGCAGCCGTTGCTGGGAGAAGACGACGGCCAGGAGACCGACTCCAACCCTTCAAGAAGTCAAGGAGGACGGACCTGCAGTGAAGAGGGCACGGAGACGACGCGCTAAACGGTGGGACGACGAGAGGCTCTGGTAGGATACGACGACGTGTCGTGTGGGGGCGTTCCCGACACGAGGACCAGGAGCTACATCTCGACTCTCATCGGAGGATAGGTTGAAGTAGGTGTTTCTAGTTCCCTCCCCGTTTCCCTTTAGTTAGCTATATTATTCGGCTATATTATCTAGCCTGAGGATTTTATATGTCGTGAGCAAGTCTCACCAGTGTCACAGTAAGGCACCAGTTTGCCATGTAGTATTATCAAGAGTGCTTATAATACTTACGTTTATTGTTGGTGTGTACAGGCACCAGGAACCAGTGATAATTTACTGTGTATTGTATATCTTTCTACAGACTTTGATGAGAACATATAGTGATGAATATATATGTAATATTATGCCAGTAGTTGGAAGTTAGGCTACGTGCCCAGAAACTATTTATTTTCCATGTATTAATATCTGATTTATATACAATATATATATGTCTATGTTCATTCAGTGATTAATCATTTGTGAGTACAGTGAATTATTGCGTTATCGCCCACGAGAGAAAGTACTGAAAACTCCAGTGCTAATATTTCATAATATATTGTTGAATGAAGAGCAATGTAAGACCATTACAGTGAGTCATTGTAGCATCGATTGTAGAAACGACTGTTTGAGCCTGAGTACAGTGTAACTAAGTAATACGTGCTATTTGTGCCAATATCGAGTGTGCGAGTTTATAGTAATATTGGAGAACTTAAAGAAACAGCGCGCGTGAATCTGAAAACAAGCAATAAGCTTTCGCGTGGGGGCCAGGCGATCAGCTGTTCTTGACACTTGATGAGGAAGGGAGGTGTTGCCACTTTGTGAGTGCATACTATTCGTGGGAACTACCGGCCGCTGCCAGGATCAGTTGATTTATTTATTATTGTTTGGCCTTGTGACATCTTTCATACATTTTAAGTAAAATACAAAATCACCTTTGTGTTTTTATCATCTCCTCCATTGATCTTGTGGCTATATTATACTGAAATCATAGAGTGATAACAGTAAGTACCTGCCTGATTCCTGATCTTTTGAGGGTGACCTTGCCAAGGCTACCACTAATTCCACCAGTCCACTGAGGTGTTACTGGCCACCTAAAACACCAGTTGGCGACCTTGTGGTTAACCGTAGAGCCCGATTGTTGGGGAGGGCACACGACAGTCGAGGTGAACGAGTCGTGTTCCCACTCCTTCTCAATCAGAGGCCGTTGAGATTGACTGGGAGACTCTCCTGGCGTGCAGTGGCGCCGTGAGGATCGAGTGAAGACCCGCAGGGCTACGGTGAGTGACCTTGAGCATAACTATTGCTCACCCCAGAGTAAGAATAGAGAAGTGAAACCCCCAACATTGGCGACCTTGCCAGGATATCGATCGAAGTAAAGGTTGCAGTGGTACTTGGCAGTGGTGTTAGAGATCAGGTGAAGGTTATCACTCATAGCACAAGATGGAGGATGATAAAGTGACGAGGTTTATTGACTCTAGAGACGAACAGGTGCTGGAAGAGTGCACCAAGGCACAGTTACAGGCAATAGCGGATCATTTAGGAATAAAGCTGAAATCTGCCAGAGTGGCAGAAAGAAGACTAGAGATAATGGCTCAGCTCAGGGCTCGAGACGAAGCTTTTGGGGGAGGAACGGCCCCAAACACCTGCCAGTGTGGGTGAACACCTGAGTATTGGTGGAAGCAGCAGGGGATCCAGCGGCAGCAGGCACAGCATTAAGCTGGAAATAATGAAGCTGCAGCTGGAAGCACAGCAGCGCAGAGAAGAGCGAGAAGCACAGCAGCGTAAAGAAGAGCGAGAAGCAGAAGCGCAGCTGAGGAGAGAAGAAGCACAGCAGCACAGAGAAGAGCGAGAAGCACAGCAGCGTAAAGAAGAGCGAGAAGCAGAAGCACAGATGAAGCGTGAAGAGCGAGAAGCACAACAGCGCAAAGAAGAACGAGAAGCACAGCTACGCCAGGAAGAACAAGAGCGAGAAGCACAGCAGCGCAGCGAAGAGCGAGACGTTGGGCTGAGACAACTGGAAATAGAAGCCAACAAGGAGGTAGAGCTGAAGCGAGCTGAACTAGGACTAGGTGCACCTGCTCCGCCGCCACAGGAAGACCGACGAGTGAGGGAACGGGACCTGCCGGTCTTTGTACCTAGTGAAGCCGAAAGTTTCTTCGATCACTTTGAGAGAGTTGCTGCTCTGAAGAGGTGGCCGAGGGCGGAGTGGGCGGAGTTAGTGCAAGGGAGACTTACAGGTGAAGCTCGTGAAGCCTTCACTATGCTCGACGTCCAAGAATGCACCAACTACGATGCGGTAAAACGAGCTGTGCTCCGTTCGTTCAAGATCACGCCGGAGTGTTACCGGAAGAGGTTTAGAGAATGTACCCGGTCACCAGGAAAATCGTATGCGGAGACGGCGAGGGACATGGAAAGAAAGTTCCTTAAGTGGCTGGACTCTGAGGAAGCGGGGTCGGCCAAAGAGGTCAAGGAACTAATGGTCATGGAAAAGTTAATGTCCGTGCTCCCTCCTGAGATCAGGATGAGGGTAAAGGAGGCGGACATAAAGGACCTGAGGGCCGCAGCCGACCGAGCCGACATGTTAGAAGAAGCCCTACGCCCACGCCGAGAGGGACAGCACCGACCACCCGTATACGTCGGAAACGATAGGAATTATAGAAGGACGGATGGATGGAGGACAGGAGCGAGTTCTCCCATATCCCACCTCTCAAGTTGGAACACCCGAGGATCAAAAGGTGCTGTAGAACCGATCAAGAAGAACCAAGCGGAGAGCTCGGGAGCTGTTGCTGCGACCAAGGAGTCAACAAGCGGTGCAGGAAAGACACAGGGTGCGACGGCCTCTGGAGGCAGTGCTAAGGCGAGCGGTGGCGGATGGTCTCCGCCGAGGGTCCGCTGCTACAACTGCGGAATAGTCGGACATGTCGCGCGGGAATGCAGACGCCCTAAGCAGCGGGGACACGTTGCTTTAGTGATGTTCGAGGACCAGAGGGCCGAGAGAGTGCGGGATGAACCAGTGCTGGATGGGGAGAAGAAAGTTCACCCATTCGTTTGCCAAGGAACCGTGAGGATGGGGGACGCAGACCCCATCCCAGTGAAGATGCTAAGAGACACTGGGGCTGATTTTACCCTGGTAAGTGAAACCCTGTTCCCCGAGGGTTACAAGAGTACCAGTGTGGGGGTGGCAAGTGTGACCACTGTGGGAGGCCCAGTGAGGATGCCCCTACACCAGGTAACTTTGGATTCCGACTATGGCTGCCAGACCCTTGTGGTGGGAGTCTGTACATCAATGCCTAAGATGGAGGCGCAGGTCATCTTGGGGAATGACGCGTGTGGAGGATATGTCCTTCCGAATCTTGTGAAAGGCGAAGAGTGCCTAGAACAATACAAGGAGACAGGCGGAGAGTTGAACGCCTGTGGGGGCGAGAAGGGAATCGCACCGGTGGCGTTCCCAGTTTGTGCTGTGATACCAAGACAACGTGAAGAACAAGGAGGTTGTGGATCTGATGGGGCTGAGGAGTCGACAGGCAGCCTGGGAATAGATCACCTCTTCGTAGAACCCGGAGAACGAGCGGAGGGCAAAGACAGCCCAAGTGGTGAGTTGCAGGTGACCCTCACCAGTTCTCTAGGGGTAGACCGCACTCGTCTTGGACAGCTGCAGCAGGAGGAGTTCCCCGATTTGATTAGTGAGGCCCAAGGAGGACGTGTTGGCCCTGAAAAGGCTACTCATTTCTACCTTCAAGACGGCATGCTGGTGAGGCAGTGGAGACCTGTGAGGGTGGAGGCCGGGGAAGAGTCTCTAAGCACGAGGCACCAGGTAGTGTTGCCGGCCCAGTGCAGAGCGGCCGTGTTGGAACTATCGCACTCCGTGGACTCTGCAGGTCACCTGGGAGTGACTAAGATGCTGCGAAGGATCAGGGATTACTTTTACTGGCCAGGTATGGACGCCGAGGTGAGGCGCTATTGTAAGACGTGCTTACCATGCCAGAGGGCAGGGAAGAGCCAGTCCGCGATACCGAAGGCCCCATTGATCCCTGTTCCAGCGTTTGGGCCTGCTTTCGAGCGTCTGCTAGTTGACGGGGTGGGTCCTTTGCCAAGGACGAAGAAAGGGAACACCTACCTAATAACGATAATGTGTGCTTCCACCAGGTTTCCGGAAGCCGTCCCGATGCGACGTTTAACGTCGCAAGGAGTAGCCGGCCAACTACAACGATTTTTCTCTTGGGTGGGGATGCCCAAAGAGATCCAGACAGACTGCGGAAGCATATTTCAGTAGAAGTGGTTCCGACAGACGGTGGCAGGATGGGGAGTGACTCAGATTCGATCGTCGCCCTACCGACCGCAGTCGCAGGGGGCGATTGAAAGATTCCACTCCACATTGAAGACCGTGCTGAGAGTATTCTGCGCAGAACAAGGGGCTGAGTGGGATGAGGCTGTATACCCCGTGTTATTTGCCATACGTAACGCGGTGGTAGAATCACTAGGATTCTCACCATTCCAGCTGGTGTATGGACACGAGGTGAGAAGTCCCCTGTCCATGCTGAGGGAACAATGGACACCGGGAGCGACCGTGGGAACGGTGAACGAATATGTCCAGAACTTTAAAGAACGTCTCACTCTAGCGAAGGAACTGGCTGGGAAACACCTGAAGGAGGCGCAGCGTAAGATGTCGGAGTGGTACGACAAGAGAGCTACGCAGAGGGATTTCCAGGTCGGGTCCCAAGTAATGGTTTTGCTGCCAGGTAAAGGTAGGGTGACCGAGTCGCGGTTCGAGGGACCATACCAAGTGCTGCAACGGTTGGGTCCTGTGTCGTACGAAATTAGGAAGCCGGACAGACCCCGAAAGAAACAGGTGTGTCACGTGGACCGCCTGAAGCCTTTCTTCACTGTGGAAGGAGGAGCCGCCAGGCAGGAAGGAACGATGACCCGAGAACCCGAGCAGAAGACAGTTCTGTGCGTACAGGTGGACCAAGAACTCCCGGAGGAGGAAGGAAAGTGGTCCAGGGCGGATGGCACCCGTCTCACCAACACCGAGAGTCTGGCAAACATCAAGGACAAGCTGTCACATCTGGAAGGGCAACAGAGAGCGGACCTGACGGACCTACTGAGAAAGAATGCCTCCCTCTTCACCGACGTGCCCCGACGACAGAGGAGTGTGACGCACGAGGTGGAGGTGAGGGACGCCAGGCCCGTCAAACAGAGCGCGTACAGGGTGAGCCCAGAGAAGCGAGAGCTGATGAGAAAGGAGGTGGAGTACCTCCTTGAGAACGACCTTGCGGAGCCCAGTAAAAGTGAGTGGAGTTCCCCATGCCTGTTGGTGAGGAAAAGCGACGGAACATACCGCTTTTGTACAGATTACAGGAGGGTGAACTCCATCACAGTGGCGGATTCTCACCCCATGCCAAGAGTGAGTGATTGCATTGACCAGGTGGGCAGTGCACGATACGTATCCAAGGTCGATCTTCTCAAGGGGTACTACCAGATCTCCTTGACTCCTGAGGCCAGGAAGATATCAGCTTTCGCGACTCCTGACGGGCTGTACCAGTACAAGGTGTTGTCCTTCGGTATGAAAAACAGCGACAGCTGCTTCCAGCGAATGATGAACGAGCTGTTAAGGGGTGCCGCAGGATGCACGGTTTACATCGATGACATCGTCGTGTACGCCGACGATTGGGAGACGCATCTGGAGAGACTTGGGGAATTATTCAGAAGGTTAGAGGAGGCTAACCTGACTATAAATTTGGCCAAGAGTGAGTTCGGGAAAGCTCACTTAGAGTACCTCGGTATTATCATCGGCCAAGGTGAAGTCACTCCTGTGGATAACAAAGTAGCAGCCATAAAGGAATACCCCGTGCCCAAGACGCGCAAGGAGTTGCTCAGGTACCTCGGAATGATAGGGTACTATCGTGGGTTCTGCCGGAATTTCTCCACGGTAGCGCATCCCCTAACCGAGCTACTCTCCAAGAATGTAAGATGGAGATGGGGAGAGGCCTGCCAAGAGTCTTTTGAAAAGACCAAGAAATTGTTGACGGAGGCCCCAGTATTGATATCTCCAGATTTTTCGGCCGGTTTTATCCTGTACGTGGACGCCAGCGACGTTGGAATAGGGGCCATGTTGGCTCAAGAACGGAGTGAAGTACATAGGCCAGTAGCGTTCTACTCGAAGAAGTTCGTAAAATACCAGCGGGCCTACAGCACCATTGAGAAGGAGGCATTGGCGCTAGTTATGGCCCTGAAGCACTTTGATGTGTACGTGGGAGGAGGGGCGAGACCTGTCCTGGTATTCACAGACCACAACCCTCTCACATTTTTATACAAGATGAAGAATTCCAACCAACGTCTAACGAGGTGGGCGATGTTACTGCAAGAATACCGGCTGGAAATCAAACACATCAAGGGGAAGGACAACGTAGTAGCGGATGCCCTATCCCGTATGCACTAACCAGACATGACTCTTATTTTAAGGGGAGGGGTATGTGACGGTGTTTCCCCCCCCCCCTTATAATTCTCCCACGCCTGCAGTAAGAGTCATGTCTACTTTTCCCAAGCGTTCTCTACATTGCAGGCTACAATTTGATATATGAAAGAGAGTGAAGTGTTCTCGGAGAGCCGAGAAATTTGTGAAATAGTAATATTTTGGCCTGTGGTATAGGCCCTTTAGGGAGCAAAGATGGCGCTTGCCTCCCTGATTTCCTGCCAAAACCGTGTGACGTCAGTAGCACCGGATTGGTCACCGACAGCAATGTGGCACCGGGAGCCAATGAAAACCTCCCGTGGCGAAAGTGACGTCACGACGGAATGGGGTCCGGCCAGCGCGCCGAGCTGGCGCCGGCAGTCAGATACGACACGTCAAAGAGGTCGGACGTGCAACGATTGGTCCTGTCAGTTTGACAGTTGTTTCCCGCTCCCGTGGATTTACGCGTCACCTGAAGTCTGCCAGTACTCTGAGAGGTCTTCCCTAGTTCATGTGTTGAACCAGAGAGGGAATTGACGGTTATTTGAGCAACAAGTGCTCCAGTCAGGTGCTGTGCAAGAAGCAGTGAAGCCGTGCAGTGACGTATGTGACGTCTGTGGCAGTTCAACAGTTCGTGACGGCGTAGTGGCTGACAGAGCCACTGGGTAGCTGAGGAAGGAGAGGACTATTTGGGGAATCCGGACGACTGCAGCTGAGACATAGGCAGCAGCCGTTGCTGGGAGAAGACGACGGCCAGGAGACCGACTCCAACCCTTCAAGAAGTCAAGAAGGAGGACGGACCTGCAGTGAAGAGGGCACGGAGACGACGCGCTAAACGGTGGGACGACGAGAGGCTCTGGTAGGATACGACGACGTGTCGTGTGGGGGCGTTCCCGACACGAGGACCAGGAGCTACATCTCGACTCTCATCGGAGGATAGGTTGAAGTAGGTGTTTCTAGTTCCCTCCCCGTTTCCCTTTAGTTAGCTATATTATTCGGCTATATTATCTAGCCTGAGGATTTTATATGTCGTGAGCAAGTCTCACCAGTGTCACAGTAAGGCACCAGTTTGCCGTGTAGTAC